>NW_026607236.1:2500-62500 GCF_029890125.1 Rhinichthys klamathensis goyatoka | reverse complement strand
GCCCATCACACACACACACACACACAGAGCGACAAACACACACACACACACACACACACACACACACACACACACACACACACGCAGTTCTTACATGTGAGACTCCAGCAGATCTACAGCCTCGGGTTGCTTGAAGCGTTTCGCCCAGTCGAGAGCCGTCCTGAAGTAAACATTACATTAGCAGAAGCTCACAAAAGTGCTTTACATACTAATATATAATATATTGATATAATTGATATACTATTATAGTTTTTGTTAGTAATTAGAATTTTTACTATGATTTCAATTTATAAGTTATAATCAGTTTGTTGTTGTTTTTTGTCATTTTTATTAGTTTGTTAGTTTTAAATATGTAAAATAACTAATATATTATATGTTTAAAATAATTTTAATATATTAGTCTATTCATTCTTATTTATTTGTTTTAGTTTATGTTATTTGCTGGCTAAAAAAAATTAATAAGTAAATATTTGCCAGTGGGCTCAGAAAATGTATCTTGATTTAAGAATGTTTAGATATTTGTGCTGGAAAACAACACTAATATTGCATAATTTAATGCCACGACTTTATGAATTTAAGATTTAAGACCCGCAGAAACTAAACTAAGATGAGAAAAGCCACCTTTACGTTTTTTAATATTTTATATTAGTAGTATTTTTGGTATACTATTATAATTTTGTTAATATTTTGAATAAAGTGTAAGTCTATTTTCACTATAATTTTAGATAAAGTTTTTAGAAATTTTGTTGTTTTTGTCCACAATTGTTTTTTTGTCTATATGTTTTTTGAACTAATTTTTGTTTATTAGTAGTGCTGTCAAATCGATTAATCGTATATAAATCGCATCTAACATCACATTTTGTGTTTATATGTACCTTGTAACCAATCAGATCAACGTGTGATCGTCAACCAGTGGATCTCTGAGCTGAGTGAGTGAGTGGAGGCGGGGCTCATTTGCATATTCATAGAACCACGCATACTAAATGAGGCAAGGGTGTCGAGTTACACTGGTGATCAAATATGAGTTTTAAGGGATAAAATGATTGACTACAGGGGGACTTACATTGTATTTATTTCGGTTAACATGTATGTATATATTTATAAGGATATGCGTCGTCTCACCAGCCGTTGGAGGCTCTGATGTTGACGTTTGCGCCCATGCTGAGCAGTTGCTCCATCTGACAGAGGAACCCTCGACCCGAGGACACCATCAGAGCAGTGGCGCTCGTCTCGCTGTGCCTGTAATCCACTGAGAGAGCACAAACACGTGACGAACACACACACACCACTTCAGCTCAGAGAGCGTTTCAGTGTGTGTGTGTGTGTGCGACTTCATTACCACTGATGTTCTCGTTCAGGATGAGATTGAAGAGCTGTATGAAGGCGTCAGCGTCTTGGTTCAAGAAAATGTTTGAGATGCAGGCGTCCATTTCCCTGAGGAGCCACGGCTCTAGCGTGGCCACGTCCTTCTCGCTCTGAGAACGTGCAGAAAAGAAGCGCTTGAGACACGTGAGCGGAGGAAGAATGGCTGACGGACAGCGGCTGCGTTCACATGCACAGCTTCTGCTTCATTACGCTATTTCTACGTCATTGCGCTATTTCTACGTCATTACGCTATTTCTACGTCATTATTTCTACGTCATTACGCTATTTCTACATCATTACGCCATTTCTACGTCATTGCGCTATTTCTACATAATTTCGCTACATCATTACGCTATTTCTACGTCATTACGATATTTTTACGTCATTATGCTATTTCTACATCATTACGCTATTTCTAAGTCATTACGCTATTTCTACGTCATTACGATATTTTTACGTCATTATCCTATTTCTACATCATTACGCTATTTCTACGTCATTAGGATATTTTTACGTCATTATGCTATTTCTACATCATTACGCTATTTCTACGTCATTACGATATTTCTACGTAATTTCGCTACATCATTACGCTATTTCTACGTCATTACGATATTTTTACGTCATTATGCTATTTCTACATCATTACGCTATTTCTAAGTCATTACGCTATTTCTACGTCATTACGACATTTTTACGTCATTATCCTATTTCTACATCATTACGCTATTTCTACGTCATTACGATATTTTTACGTCATTATGCTATTTCTACATCATTACGCTATTTCTAAGTCATTACACTATTTCTACGTCATTACGATATTTTTACGTCATTATCCTATTTCTACATCATTACGCTATTTCTACGTCATTAGGATATTTTTACGTCATTACGCTATTTCTACATCATTACGCTATTTCTACGTCATTACGATATTTCTACGTAATTTCGCTACATCATTACGCTATTTCTACGTCATTACGATATTTTTACGTCATTATGCTATTTCTACATCATTACGCTATTTCTAAGTCATTACGCTATTTCTACGTCATTACGATATTTTTACGTCATTATCCTATTTCTACATCATTACGCTATTTCTACGTCATTAGGATATTTTTACGTCATTATGCTATTTCTACATCATTACGCTATTTCTACGTCATTACGATATTTCTACGTCATTATGCTATTTCTACATCATTACGCTATTTCTACGTCATTACGATATTTTTACGTCATTATGCTATTTCTACATCATTACGCTATTTCTACGTCATTACGCTATTTCTACATCATTACGCTATTTCTACGTCATTACGATATTTTTACGTCATTATGCTATTTCTACGTCATTACGCTATTTCTACGTCATTACGCTATTTCTACATCATTACGCTATTTCTACATCATTACGCTATTTCTACGTCATTACGATATTTTTACGTCATTATGCTATTTCTACGTCATTACGCTATTTCTACGTCATTACGATATTTTTACGTCATTATGCTATTTCTACGTCATTATGCTATTTCTACGTCATTACCGTAATTTTCCGCACTATACGGCGCACCGGATTATAAGGCGCACCTTCAATGAATGACCTATTTTAGAACATTTTTCATATATAGGGCGCACCGGATTATAAGGCGCATAAAATACTGCAGTCAAACGTTTGACTGGGTTTGCGTTATGCATCCACTAAATGTCAACAAATGTCAACAAAAAAGTCAGATAAAGTCAAACTTTATTAAGCGTTCTGACAACTCCGTTCACTCCCATGGTAACGTTGTTCACACGTTAAAGGAAAACTCCGGTCAATTTTAACATTGAGCTCATTTTTTGTAAATTTGGAGTGCTGTCAGTACAGAACGCCGTGTTATCCTCTTTTTTAAATTTGCACCCTGTTGACTTAAACGGGAAAAGTTTTAAACCTGCTTTTAGCCTCTTAACAACCTTAATGTGTCATTACAAGTGCACAGCCATGTGAGTGAACACGGTGAATCTGACTCCAGTAAATGTGAAATATATGAATACAAATGATGTTTATTCAGCCAGCTCACATACCCGTATTTTCTTCCTGTTTTCGGTCGAAGTCCACAGTAGGCGATTGTCGAGTGCGCGCGCGCGATCATTGGTAACTAAGCAACAGTGGAGACTCAGACTGTCAGCTGTCAGCCGATGACGGTGCTGTGTGGTGTTCTGAGAATATCAGCTCAAATGGATAGTTCATCTGAATCAGATGTTGAACACACGGTGGAGGTTTGATCGCGCGCGCGCGAACTCGACAATCAACTACTGTGGACTTCGGCCGAAAACAGGAAGTAAATACGGGTATGTGAGCTGGCTGAATAAAGAGATTATTCCTGCCTTCGTGAAAGCTCGGATCACAGTTGAGACTGATATATCAGCCCAGGCATCCACGATCCATTGGCAGATAGTGGCGTTACCATCCACGTGTGTTCACCATCCATATATAAGGCGCTCCGGATTATAAGGCGCACTGTCGTTTTTTGAGAAAATTAAAGGCTTTTAAGTGCGCCTTATAGTGCGGAAAATACGGTATGCTATTTCTACATCATTACGCTATTTCTACGTCATTATGCTATTTCTACATCATTACGCTATTTCTACGTCATTACGCTATTTCTACATCATTACGCTATTTCTACGTCATTATGCTATTTCTACGTCATTACGCCATTTCTACGTCATTGCGCTATTTCTACGTAATTTCGCTACATCATTATGCTATTTCTACATCATTACGATATTTTTACGTCATTATGCTATTTCTACATCATTACGCTATTTCTACGTCATTATGCTATTTCTACATCATTACGCTATTTCTACGTCATTACGCTATTTCTACATCATTACGCTATTTCTACGTCATTACGATATTTTTACGTCATTATGCTATTTTTACATCATTGAGCCATTTCTACGTCATTACGATATTTTTACGTCATTATGCTATTTCTACATCATTACGCTATTTCTAGGTCATTACGATATTTTTACGTCATTATGCTATTTCTACATCATTACGCTATTTCTACGTCATTACGATATTTTTACGTCATTATGCTATTTCTACGTCATTATGCTATTTCTACGTAATTTCGCTGTTTCTACGTCATTGCGCTATTTCTACGTAATTTCGCTACATCATTACGCTATTTCTACGTCATTGCACATGCGCAGTGCTTTCAGTTTCGGTTCTCAATCCGATCAAGTGTTTACATGTTCTCTCGATAGGTTTAGAAAAAGAATAAAACGCCCCTTTGAATCCGATCGATATTTAATTTGGATCGATTGAGGCGTTTACATGAATTGAGCCGTCATTCACATTACTAACGTATTATTTGGTTGCAGGTAAACGTAACCACTGAGTAATCATGTGAGAAAGAGCATAAGAAAAGACCATCTGGCTGAAGACACTGTCTCCGCCGTCGTCCAGGAGGTCGTTCTCCTGCAGGACACAAGATGGCGTCCTTTCCCGGGCCGGCTCTGGGTCCGGGTCGGCCTGATGGGACTCACACCACTCCGTCAGGGACGACTGCTGCCGCTCCTCTGAAGGGGAAACACACAGGCCCGGGTTTCAATTCTTCTTTAAATAAATTCGTTCAGGCTTTAAAATAAATATTGTTTGTGTGCTAATTAATGCCACAATAATTCATATTTATTTTACAGGCTACTTATATTTTTCATTTTTGTTTTGCATTGAATACCATTTAAAGGATATTTTGTGGTCAAAAATATGAAGTGTTTTTAACTCATAAATGTTTCTTGAGCATCAGATCCTCATATTAGAGTGATTTCTGAAGGATCATGTGACACTGAAGACTGGAGTAATGATGCTGGAAATTCACAGGAATAAATTACACTTTACTGTATATTCACATAGAAAACAGCTGATTTACATTATAATAATATTTCACATTTTTACTGTATATTTGATGAAATAAACGCAGCCTTGCTGAGCGGAAGAGAGCGCTACTGTGTCTGAGCTGTAAGCGTCACCTTTCTGCGCCTCCTTCTTGTATTTAATCATGTCTTTGTTGGTGTATCCGGTGGTTCGCAGAATATCCTCCAGAAAGAGTTGCTTGACCTCGTATGGACAACCTTCGACTTCAAAGAAAACTCAACGTTATTATTCAACTCTCTCATTTCAAAACACCACATTATCACACTAACATTCATGTTTGATGTTTATCAGGGTCGTGATCCAATCAGAATTAAAAAGTTATTAATTTGAATTGAGGTGGCACAGAATTGTAATTAAAATGCAAATTTAAGGAAGTATTAAAGAACTGATGTACAGTCAAACCAAATATTTGTCAGACACCAGATATATTTTGTGATATTTGTTCACTAGTGTGTGCAGGACACTGTAACTCATTTATGTAAGCGAGGAGAGCAAAATAAAGTAAACTGTGAGATATTATACACAAATATTCCTCATACCAGTAACATTTATAAACATCTGGGACCAGAAATGATTCCTCCACTTTGAGCTGATGATGTTTTGCTGAAGTGTGTTTTCTGTAACTGCTAATGCTCTTTTTACACACACACTGAACACATGAAGCATTGCTTGGTCACTGGTTGAGCTAAACTGGTATTATCTAATTGTGTAGTTAAATTTAACAGCTGACAGATATTCAACATAATTCATGTGTGAGAGTCTAACAGAAGGACGGACAAAACCAGTCAAATATCCACTGAGTTCTGCTCATATTTATCACCATTTTCTAAACTATAGTGAATAAACTGAGATAATGTGAGAAATGGTGTTTGAATACATTTTTGGTTTGACTGTAGGTGTGTTTTTCCAGCTTGAATAAACCATGTTTCCTACTGTGAATCACGGGACACGCGCCGAAGTATCTGATGAACAGACTGACGTCCAGCGCGGCGCTAGACAGGATTAGCTTTAGCGACGGCATCTTCTGAAGCATGTCCTTCATCTTCGTGAGCAAGAAGTCCGTCAGGCCGTCTCGCTCGTGCACCTCGTCCTACAGGAGCACAATCATCATGAGGATCAGGGTCGGGAGTCGGACACTTGGTATATCGATTCCTCTTATCTTATCGATTCCTTTGTGAGCATTTCAATATGACTGTGTACTGCGCTCACAGGAAAAGTGATTTTAAAACATTCACTGCCAAAAAAGCTTTTCTTACTCAGTGTTTGTGTCTTGTTTCCAGTCCAAATATCTAAAAATTCTTAAATCAAGATGCGTTTACTAGATGAGTAAAATAACATAAGATATTATGTCTTGTTTTCTGGGGGAATAAATCAAAATTAAGTGAGTTTTTGCATAAAACAAGCAAAATTATCTGCCAGTGGGGTAAAAAATCTTAATTCAAACAGAAACAAGATTATTTTTCTTACCCCTCTGCTATGTCATGTTTATGACATGTTTATGACAGGTTGTGTTGTCTTGATAATGTCAAGGTGTCATAACAAAGACATCTCAAACAATGTCATATTTGCATTAAAAATGTCATAATTGAGCGAATGACACTTAATTACAGTTGTCATAAACATGCATAAACCCTCCTTCATATTCATGTCATGTGTCCAGTCATGATTATGAAGGTGTCATGTCAGTCTTATGCACACCCCTTCAAGTAAAGTGTTACCGAAAAATTCTCACCACAATGACGTGCGTGACCATAGACATCGCGTCGTCTCCGGCCATGAGCGTCCTTAGCAGAACTCCACTCGTGCAGAACGTCAACAGGGTTTTAGGAGAGACTCTGAGGAGAAGCACATACCCAGAATTCATCAGCACATTCGCAGTCGTTTAGATGCAGACGATTCTGGTCATTACGTCACGGCGTTCGCTGGAGGCAAAACAAAGGGACACTGAGGCGCGTAACACAGACCAGCAGTTTCGGCTGCATACTTACAATCTCGTCTTGTGTTGACGGGGTAAAGGCTCCGAATTTAGTTTTATCCCATAATGCACTGCAAAAAAAGCTTTTCTTACTCAGTATTTTTGTCTTGTTTCCAGTCCAAATATCTAAAAATTCTCAAATCAAGATGCGTTTACTAGATGAGTAAAATGCCTCAAAAGAGTTGCTGCAAAAAAAAAAAAAAAGCTAAATTATGTTTTGTTTTCTGGGGAAATAAATCAAAATTAAGTGAGTTTTGCTTAAAAAAAAGCAAAATTATCTGCCAATGGGGTAAAAAAAATGTTAATTCAAACAGAAACAAGATTATTTTTCTGACCGATATTTTTCCTAGTTTTAGGCAAAAACTCACTTCATTTTGATTTATTTCCCCAGAAAACAAGACTTAATATCTTATGGCATTTCACTCATCTAGTAAATGCATCTTGATTTGAGAATTTTTAGATATTTGGACTGGAAACAAGACACAAACACTGAGTAAGAAAAGCTTTTTCTGCCGTGTAGGATTTGAGACACACTCCTAACTCTAGATGGCCAGTCTGCCAATGGTGAAGACAGCGATGTGGTGTTGAGGAGCTGCTGACCTGCTCTCCAGGCGGATCTGATAGCCGACGGTCTGCCCGATCTTCTCTCCGCGCTCGGCCGCCACACGCTCCGCCACCGCGATCGTCGCTAGTCTCCTGGGCTGAGTGCAAAAGATCCGGCAGGGAATCCCATTCCCACTGCAGTCGTCCAGGAGGAACTGGGGGATCTGGGAGAGGAACACAGAGATCAGACCGATTTATTCTCATGTGAAGTTTATGAAAATGATTTATGAACCATATTTTATATAAAATATATATGTTATGAAACATGTTGAACTTTAAAACTGCTACAAAATCAAAGACATTAATCTAAACAAGTCTTGTTCCAAATTTGAGGTTGATATCTCAAAAGATTAGCTTTGTTTGGGCGCAGTAACACATTTTCCCCATTAGATACAAGCATACACACACATTTTTTTATACACGTACAAACCACACTCTGACATCCCCACACAATCATAGCTGGATAATTGATCTAATTGGCTTTATAATATCCCTAAGCAGAAAACAGGAATACATTGAGTATTTGCTTTATAGGCCAAACCTGAGAAAATGGCGCCGTCTGGTAAAAAATAGTACAGATGTACATTTTGAAGCCTTTCCAACAGAAGGAAAGCCTAATTAACAAAGATTGCATCATTTTATAGTTAAAAGGCCCTGGGATTAAAATGGGGACATTTTTGTTCTTAAGGTCCTGAGAGGAACTATTTTGTGTAACTAGTGCAAAATAGATTTTTTAAAGGAAATAGGGGTGAAATCGTACAATTCCAATATAAATACACACATGCACCAAAATGTATGCAGTTGGCATTAACACAGGCACAATTATCCAAAAAAAACTAAACTGAAAAAGACAAATTATGTCCATAAGGTCGCAAAAGGGTTGTTGTTGTTGTTTTTTTAAATGAAATAATGCACTATATTTTAGTTTGATAATGTATTTTATTTAATATTTTGTATTTTTAGGGGATTTTATGGTACTAAATTATATTTTCGCTGTATTTATAATCCATTTATTCACTCTTTGAGCGTAGAGCTGATAATTTAATGTCCAGCTTAAACTGTGGTAAATCTGGAACGCTTTAGAGCGACAGACTGAAGTTTGATCTCTTCTCAAACACGACACTTGCAGATTATATTTTTAAAGTGACAAAAAGTTTTAAAAAGTGAACTTAAGTTACAGAATTTTACGTTTATTGTTATGAAAAATGCACAAAAATACTATTTTCAATTGTTATATTTTCCAAAGCCCGTTTCCCTCTAAAAGTGAGCTAATCTCAGCCGTAACTCTCCCCAGTGTGTTCCGCATGTGAGGCTGATCTCTCAGTAAACCAGCGTTCAGTGAGATGTTGTTCGGCTGCAGTTCCAAACGCTTCCACTAGAGGAAACTCGTCTCGCATTCATTTCCAATGCGGCATTTCTGAAGTGTGACTGTTGTTATCAGGACCATTTAACCTGTTCCACTCATGGCCATGGTGTGTGTGTGTGTGTGTGTGTGTGTTCACACAGCAAGTGCCAAAACCTTTACCAAGTTTCAGACCATTCATTCAAAAAAAATTCCGAAGAGCGCCATGTCCTCTGAACAACAAAAGACACAGGTCCGGCCAGGGTTATGATGACTCAGAAGTGTTTTACAGTCCTGACCTGAGTGGTTTTGCCTGAGCCGGTCTCCCCCAGGACCAGCACCACCTGGTTCTCCCTGATGGTCTGGACCAGCTCGTCCTGACGCTCATACACAGGCAACGATCTCCGAAAACAATCCAGTTCAGACGGGCCTCGCATGTGAGGGACCTGAGGGATCCCGTGGCTGAGACGCCCGCTCGTCCTGCTTTTACTGTCTAGAGGAACGAGAACAACATGAAAGGGGAGCGAGAGAGGTTTGTGATCACATAAACGCACTGCAAAAAAAGTAATGTTCAAATCCTGCAAGCCACAGCCTCGACAAAGCATCAAACGTCTGGAATAATTATGATTATTTTTAAGTCTCTTTTGCTCACACTGCAAAAAATGCTTTTCTAACTTAGTATATTTGTCTTGTTTTCAGTCCAAATATCTAAAAAAATTAAATCAAGAAGCATTTACTAGATGAGTGAAATGACATAAGAAATTATATCTCGTTTTCTGATTAAATAAAACAAAATTAAGTGAGTTTTTGCTTAAAACAAGCACAATTGGGGTCAGAAAAATGTTGCCGTTTGTTGTAGTCCTTAAAGGTTTCGTTCACCCAAAAATAATGTCATTAATGACTCTCCCTCGTGTCGTCCCAAGCCCGTCAGACCTCCGTTCATCTTCAGAACACAGTTTAAGATATTTTAGATTTAGTCCGAGAGCTTTCTGTCCCTCCATTGTAAATGTGTGTCCGGTATACTGTCCTTGTCCAGAAAGGAAATAAAGACATCATCAAAGTAGTCCATGTGACATCAGTGGGTTAGTTAGAGTGTGTTGAAGCATCGAAAATACATTTTGGTCCAAAAATATCCAAAACTAGGCCTTTATTCAGCATTGTATTGTGTTCCGGTTCTGTTGTGGATCCGCGTTCAGTGCCGCCGCTGACGTAAGACGCTGCTGACTAAAGGCCTAGTTTTGGTTATTTTTGGACCAAAATGTATTTTTGATGCTTCAACACACTCTAACTAACCCACTGATGTCACATGGACTACTTTGATGATGTCTTTATTTCCTTTCTGGACAAGGACAGTATACCGGACACACATTTACAATGGAGGGACAGAAAGCTCTCGGACTAAATCTAAAATATCTTAAACTGTGTTCTGAAGATGAACGGAGGTCTGACGGGCTTGGAGCGACACGAGGGAGAGTCATTAATGACATCATTTTTGGGTGAACGAACCCTTTAAAAAGCGATTTCTAAAAGCGAATCTCTCTCTTTGCTGTGAGCTGTGAGTGTGTGACTGCAGATGTTGTTTACGCTCAAACTGCAACATCACACACTCACTACAGCTAGAACAGTGACATCATAATCATGTTTTCAGTGACTCTGATGACGCGGTTTATGGATCAAGTGCCTAAAACTGGCATTCTCTACAGGACCGAACAGTGGAGGTTCTGCTCCGACCCGGTTCTCAGATCCAGAACTGAAGAGAGAAGCGCATGGACAGCGTCTGATGAGTCGAGACGCTTGTACTCTACAGTGCTGTGGTGCGGGAGACTCGCCAGTGTCGGGAGACGCGAGCACGGCCCTCTCGGTGCGCGGCTGGAGCTCGCTGCGCTCCTTGTTGGTGATGGGGAACCTCTGCAGGAGGCTCTGCACCATGTGTTTGGAGTTGTGTGTGAGGCCACAGGTCATGACGGAGCGAGCCGACTCCGTGCCGTCCTTCTTCCTCACAGTCAGACATCGACTCGAGCCTTTCCTGCAGACGACACATCAGAGCATCTCAGTCTTCTGGACAACTCACCTTTATTCATACAGCGCTTTATACAATATTGTTTCAAAGCAGCTTTACAGAGATATAACCGAGTCCACAAACTTTTCTCTTTCCTATTGTGACATACACTGCTGTTTAAAGGTTTGGGATCTGTGAGAGTTTTAATGTTTTTAAAAGAAGTCTCTTCTGCTCACCAAGGCTGCGTTTATGTGATTAAAAATACAGTAATATTGTGAAATATTATTCTAATGTAAATCAGCTGTTCTCTATGTGAATATACAGTAAAGTGTAATTTATTCCTGTGAATTTTCAGCATCATTACTCCAGTCTTCAGAGTCACATGATCCTTCAGAAATCACTCTAATATGAGGATCTGATGCTCAAGACACATTTATGATTATTATCAGTGTTGAAAACTTTTTTTTTTCAGAATTCTTTGATGAATAGAAAGTTAAAAAGAACAGCATTTATCTGATTGTTCTTTTGAACGTTCTATTCATCAAAGAATCCTGATATTATTATTATTTTTACACAACTGTGTTCAACACTGATAATAATCATACATGTTTCTTGAGCATCAGATCCTCATATTAGAGTGATTTCTGAAGGATCATGTGACACTGAAGACTGGAGTAATGATGCTGGAAATACACAGGAATAAATTACACTTTACTGTATATTCACACTTGGCTTGATGATGGTAAAGTGGATGACGTGGGTCTTGAGGGATACGAGTTGTATACTATCAACAGGAATAATAAAAAGGGCGGAGGAGTGGCTTTGTATATAGATCAATCATTAAGAAGTAAAATTGTAAAAAATGTTTCATACAGCATAGACAATGTTCTGGATTGTGTAACAGTGGAAATTGAAGTAGAACATTCCAGTAATATAATTATTAGCTGTGTGTACAGACCACCAGGAACATGTTTGTCAACATTTAATGAAAAAATTATAGATTTGCTTAACAATATGACCACCGACAAAGTACAAATAGTGTGTGGAGACTTCAACATTGATATACTTAATCAATGTGTCTTTAAAGGTATTTCTGAGTTTATAAATATGATGTACAGTAATCATTTATGTCCACTTATTGATAAGCCAAGCAGAATTACATCAGAAACTGCAACCCTAATAGATCATATTTTTACCAATAAACTTGAGGAAAAAGTTGTTGGGGGCTTATTTATTACGGATGTCAGTGATCATTTGCCAGTATTTGCAATATTTTCAAATTTTTTTATACGAAAAAAGAAATCCCATACCAGTAATAAATTCATAAGAAGATGTACGGCAAAAAATATTGAAGAATTCAAAAAGGAACTCAGTAACCAAAACTGGTCTGATATTTATGCAGAAAGTGATGTAAATGTAGCATACGATACTTTTTTGATATAGATTTATTGAGTTGTATAATATCAATTGCCCCATGAAGATGATTCATAACCAAGAAAATAGATCAGCAAAAAAGCCATGGATAACAAAAGGTATTGAAAATGCATGTAAAAAGAAGAATGCACTATATGTGAAATTTGTAAAAAAAAAGGACTATTGAGTCGGAAGAAAAATACAAAAAATATAAAAAATAAATTGATAAGTATTATCCGAAATAGTAAAAAACAATATTTTCATACCCTCTTAGAACAACAAAAGCAAAATATGCAAGGAACTTGGAAAGTATTAAACAAAATTATTAAAAAAACGAATAACAAACGAGAGTGTACAAGTTATTTCATGAATGACAATGAAGTCCTTATTAGAAATCCAAAGGAGATAGTAAATTAATTCAATGATTACTTTGTTAATGTTGGTTTCAATTTGGCAAAAGGTATTACTGAATCAAAAAGTAAAAATATAAAGAGTTGTGAAAATATCAGTAGGAACTTTTCCTCGATGTATGTGTCTGACATTAGCAAAAATGAAATACTGGAGATTGTGAATGGTTTTAAAAATAAAAGGTCAACCGATTGGACAGATATGGATATGAAACTAGTTAAAAATATAATCCATTTAATATTAGAACCCCTGACTTATATCTTCAACTTGTCCTTTAAATTTGGAGTGTTTCCAGATCAGATGAAAATTGCAAAAATTATACCAATTTACAAGAGTGGTGATAGTCATTTATACTCAAACTATAGACCAATTTCATTATTATCCCAATTTTCAAAAATACTGGAAAAACTTTTTTTGAAGAGGCTTGATAGTTTCATAGAAAAATTCATGATATTAAGTGACGATCAATATGGATTCAGGAGTGGTCGATCGACTTCAATGGCAGTTATTAAATTAGTTGATTATATAGCATCTGCATTAGACAAAAAGTATTCTACTTTGGGTGTTTTTGTCGACCTCAAAAAAGCCTTTGATACCATAGATCATAAATTGTTAATGAATAAACTAGAGCAGTATGGTTTTAGAGGCCGTGCTTACTCTTGGTTAGAAAGCTATCTTGACAATAGACACCAGTATGTTCATTTTAATGAGCATCAATCAGAAATGCGTAAAGTAACTTGTGGGGTGCCCCAGGGTTCTTTGCTTGGTCCTAAGTTGTTTATTTTATATATTAATGACATCTGTAAGGTATCCAATTTGTTAAAATGTGTATTATTTGCAGATGACACAACACTGTATGTATCTGGGGAAAATCTTCACCAATTAATTTCTGATGTGACTAGAGAACTATCCAGAATTAAGCAATGGTTTGACCGAAATAAACTATCTTTTAATTTAAGTAAAACCAAATATATTATATTTAGTAATCGACAAATTAAAACCAGCATGAGCTTAAAGATTGATGATGTGGAACTAGAAAGGGTAAATGAAAACAAATTTCTTGGAATAATATTAGACCATAAACTATCCTGGAAACCTCACATCGCTCATGTTCAATCAAAACTGTCTAAAACAATAGCTATATTACATAAAACCAAGTATTTTTTAAATACGCCGTCTTTGTATATTCTGTATTGTTCTCTTATTGTTCCATATTTTTCTTACTGTGTTGAAATATGGGGGCATGCCTACACCACAAACACAAAACCCATTTTTATTTTACAAAAAAAAGCTATAAGGATAGTCAATCATTCACCGTATAATGAACCGACAAATTCTATATTCTGTAAATTTAAAGCAATAAAATTTTCTGATTTAGTCAGTCTGAATACTGCCGTTTTTATGTTCAAAGTTAATAGGAAAATAGTGCCTGAAAATATTCTATGTTTGTTTGAAAACAGGGAACAGAAATATAACTTAAGAGGAGAGAACATGTTTAAAAAACAGATGGTCAGAACAAACTTTAAAATGAACACCATCTCGGTAAAAGGGGTCGACTTGTGGAATGGTCTCACTGATGATATTAAGAGGAGTAATTCCATTCATTACTTTAAAAAACAGTTTAAAATCTTAATTTTTGACAAATATTCGGATGCTTAAGAAAAATTGCCCAAGATAAGTTTATGTATAATTGTTGTGTTTAGATTTCAATAATATAAGTAATAAATAAATATTTGTAATCAAGTGCAGAGGTTTGTATGTATGTATATATGCATGTATATGAGTATGCAGTATGTGTATAGGAATGAGTGTATGTTTGCATATGTTTATACATGTATATTGTTTATGTTCAAATTTTGATGGGTAGATGTTGATGTATATGATGTAAATAGGGTAGGCGTAATAAGCCATGGCTTCAGCCTACACCTGTTCGGTTACCTTCTTTGTTTGTAATGAATTTGTTGTATATATTCTGTTTTATGTTTAGTAACCGAATAAACCTTTATTATTATTAGAAAACAGCTGATTTACATTAGAATAATATTTCACTGTTTTACTGTATTTTTAATCAAATAAATGCAGCCTTGGTGAGCAGAAGAGACTTCTTTTAAAAACATTAAAACGGCAAGGACAAATGTGGGCGGGGCTTGATTGTGTCTGTGGGGAGTTGATTGGATGGTTGTGGTTTGCTATTGGCTGATCTCATGTGAGTGACAGGTTATAGCCCCGCCCTCGTCATCAGAAAAGAGATGTCGTAATCATCAGTAACTTTGTAGTCAGGTCTGACAGCATTAGGAGTAATGCTCGTTCACCAGCTTGCATGTGTAATAATACATAAACGTCCGTTCTGCTTGAGTTAGTGTGATATGCGACTCAACTTACCCTCTGCTTTTCGAGACGTAGCCTAGCGACTGAGCAAGCCGATGAACGAACGCTCTCTCAGAATTTGTCAATGAAGAAGGGAAATCCAGCTCTATAAGACAAAACAACCGTTAAAGTCCCCCTGTGATGAGAATCCAGTTTTTAATGTTGTTTTTGTGTCTATGTGGTGTTTTTAATACGCTTTAAGACACACATGTGTAAGTTCATAAGTCGACAGCATTGCTGAGTATTTTCTGCTTAAAACTGCAGTGAACCAAAGACAGTCTCAAAAACACGGTTTGAAATCGCTGGTGTTTCTGACGTCACAAACAACCTTGTAACCAATCAGATCAACGTGTGATCGTCAACCAGTGGATCTCTGAGCTGAGTGAGTGAGTGGAGGCGGGGCTCATTTGCATATTCATAGAACCGCGCATACTAAATGAGGCGAGGGTGTCGAGTTACATTCAAGCTACATCAAGAAATTTATTTGAAAGGAAAAAACGTTGAAATATGTCATTTTGGTGAGTTTTAAGGGATGAAATTATTGACTATGTGGTAAAAAAAATAATCTTGTTTCTCTATGATTTAACTGTTTTTTTCTGACCCCATTGGCAGATAATTTAGCTTTTTTAATCATTTTAATTAATTCCTCAGAAAACAAGACATAATATCTTATGGCATTTTACTCCTCTAGTAAATGCATCTTGATTTAAGAGCTTTTTAATATTTGGACTGGAAACAAGACATAAATACTAAGTAAGAAAAGCATTTTTTGCAGAGGTTAGCTTCCGTTGGGTTGTTCAACGTAAACGTTTCCGATCGAAATCATCTAGAGTCCCCATCGGCGTTCCCCAGGGCTCCGTCCTGGGCCATCTTCTGTTCATTATTTACTTGCTTCCACTTGGTTATATTTTTAGGAAATATGGTGTCCTCACTTGTCCAAACTTCAGTTGATGTTTTTTTGCACTTTTTGAGTAAAAAAAAAAAGTTCCCTCAAGCTTAATCGCTTCAAAAAATGTAAACACGAAACCCGTGCTAATCGAAAGCAAACAAGTTGACAAAAGGATTGAATCTGAATAACAGTATCAGCAGAGATTTACTAGCGATTTCTAATGAAACCAGCGAATCATGAGATGATGACAGAAGAGCCACAGAACTCGAACCTTTGTCGTCGCTGTACTGGAACCTCTCCAGCGCGATGTTCACGGAGATCTTGACCTCTTCATCGATCCTGATGTCTTTGAGTCCTTTAGCTTTCAGAGATGTCGTCTGCTTAGACGCGCTCATGCTCGATTTACGGGACATTTCTTCTCCCTGCATGCAAGAACAGAACGCCAAAGTAATGGATTATTCTCTCAGTGACTGTACGCCAGTAAATATCACATATTCTCCTTTTATTACTAAGATTACATAATCTCGTGTTTAATGCCCCTTTAAGGGGAATCTCTTGTTGTATTCCTCGTCTTTGGATAAAAGCATCTGCTAAATCAGGGGTTTTTAATCGTTTATATTCTTGTTAAAGACCCAATACTAAGAAATTAATATTGTAAATATTCAGTTTCTGTTAAGTTTTATTATTACAAGTCATTTGTTTAATTACTCATTTATTTATTTTAATCTTATTTTTGTTAGTTATTACATTTATTTTAATCTAATTGCGTTATTTATTTATTTTATATTTATAATATTCATTTTATATGTATTTATATGTTATTTATATATACATACATATACACGTTTATTTGTTTAATTACTCATTTATTTATTGAAATCTTTTCTTTTTTTTTACACACTTTTTCCTCTAAACTTTTCCACAGTTTGAAAATTATGCTGGATGTATATTAAATGTATCTCTGCAATAATTTATTATAACATAATAATATAAAAGTACTGTATTTCGTTTAGTTAGTTTTCTTGTGTATTATTATTTATTTCATTCTTCGTCCCAGTAAAAACAGTTTGTACAAGCAAACAGAAGATATAAATATAATACCATACAAATTGTAAAGATGTTTTAAAGAAAACTCCATGTAAACTCGGTGTGCGTTAGCAGCTACTGCTAAACTGACTTATTTAACACTGAAACACTATCATCAACACACTGACACCTGCTCAAATACCACAAAAAAGCAAGAAAATACAGTGTTTCAACTCAAATGCTGGTTAATATTGTGTTTATAGGAATGCTGTCCATTCATTGAGCTTCACGAGCGTCGCTAGCATCACTTCACTGTTTATTTACCGCACAATAATAATAAAACCAGCAATATCTTACGTGTTTTGAGCATCTGAGGAGAACACAGTGTGAAAGCAGAAAGCTTTAAGAGTCCAGAAGGTTTAATTCGGCTGTCAGTCACTGGTGTGTTTGGATTAGTTGTTTCTGCCTGTAAAGAATCGAAAGTGGGGCTGTGCTCCGTCTGCGCATGCGCAACAGATCTACAGCTCATTCCTCTGACGTCACTACAGCTACATGTTGTGCGGAGATCAGCGGAGTTTAATAACAATATATTATTGGCATAAATGTAGATTTTTTTAAAGCGCCTCCTTTGTTTAATATATTCAGAAATGTTTCTTTTTTTTCTCTTTCTTTCCCTTCTTTCTTATTTACTTTTTTAGTATTTTTATTTCTTTATTTGTGTTGAGCCTTCCACGATTGTGTTTTCTTTGTATAATAACTGTTTTGTGCCATTTTGTTGTATGAATTAAAATAAAATAAAATAAAAAGATCAGCGGAGTTTATTTAATAATTTTTTTATTAACTTTCAAAGAAAAAAACAGTGTCAAGACTCTTTTGATCAATGTACATATTTTCTAAACTATTAAGTTCTCCAGAATAAGAGATGTTTTTACATTAAAAGTGTCATGATATCCCTCATGCGGTCTCCACTCATACATGATTGTTATTAATGATAAAACCTTGTGTTGCCCTATGCTGTATGATATAATAACGTTTTCTATGTTGATTATTTAATTGATTCTGTGACAAGGATACATTAGGTTTTATTTTTAGAATAACTGTACATTTATAATGCATTGGCAAGATCATTTGTATGAAAATTAATATAAAACATGATAAAAAAAAGAACATAAAAAATAGAATGTTTAATTGTTATAAGTCCCCCTGTACTCAATAATTGTATCCCTTAACTCATCTTTGATCACAAAATTACATATTTAAACGTTTTTTTCCTTTATTATAAATTTTTTAAAGTATCTTGAATGTAAGTCGACACCCTTGCCTCATTTAGTATGCGCGGTTCTATGAATATGCAAATGAGCCCCGCCTCCACTCACTCACTCAGCTCAGAGATCCACTGGTTGACGATCACACCTTGATCTGATTGGTTACAAGGTCGTTTGTGACGTCAGAAACACCAGCGATTTCAAACCGTGTGTTTGAGGCTGTCTTTGGTTCACTGCAGTTTTAAGCAGGAAATACTCAGCAATGCTGTCGACTTATGAACTTACACATGGTGTGTCTTAAAGCGTATTAAAAACACCACATACACACATAAACAACATTAAACGCTGGATTTACACCACAGGGGGACTTTATGAATGGGAAACACCCTATGTTTTTGTTATGTCTGTCAACAAATGATTGCAACTGATAAATGAAGGGTTTCAGCTCTTATGGTCTTTAGGAGACTGAAGTCATCATAATCATAATCATAATGTTGGCGTCAGTCGCTGTGAAGGACAGTTTTCCAGTCGTCTGGAAGGCTGAAGGGAAGCCGCTTCTGTCGTCTCCATTTCGCCCTTCGGTTCTTAAACCACACCTACAACATCACACAGTTATTATAGAGACTTCCACACTGTAAAACAAAATCTGTTCAATTTACGGTAAAAAACGGCAGCTGTGGTTACCAGAAATTTACCAGTAAAAAATTTACCAGTAAAAAATGTATTTCATTATCTGATATAAGGTTAATTTACCCACCTATTGAAGTATATATATTGTACCATTGTAATACACTGATATCCACCAATCACAGCGGAGATGAGAGTCACATGATCAATCACAGCTCATCACTCGCAGCTTTTCCACATTAAAGTTAATACTAATATACAGAAGCTGCACAGTGTCATTCACACACACACTAAACACACATGGCATTGTAAGAATGCAATAAACATTCATTTAACAACATTAAATGTAACATAAAACCCTAATGTACATAACTGATTAGAAAAAAGGAAGAAAAACTATGAAGAAACAGTTTTTTTCAACAAAAATACATCAAATGTGAAGTGTCAAGCAGGGAATTGTGGGAATAAACATTTACGGTTTTTCACTGTAAATTATACAATGTTCTTTTTCACTTCCAAAAAACTGTCAATGTAACGGTGTTTTACTGTAAAATTACATTAAATGTACGGTTAGACCTATCACAGTATATCACAGAAACTTACTGTCAACCAATTAACAGTTTTTCACTGTATAGCATTTTTACGGTCTTATACCGTTAAAATCACAATGATTTTTTACAGTGCAGCATTAATCAGGTTTGCACAAGTCAGATCCCAGCACTAAAAATATGTTCTAAGAATGTTTTGCTAACGTTCCCAGACAGCAACACTGTGTCAGCCCAGATCCGGCCCACATACGTGTGGATTCCACGAGTGCCAGATGTGGGCCGGATCTGGGCCGACACAGTGTTGCTGTCTAGATGCACTTTTATGATGGATAGATGCACTTTTATGATGGATAGATGCACTTTTATGATGGATAGATGCACTTTTATGATGGATAAATGCACTTTTATGATGGACAGATGCACTTTTATGATGGACAGATGCACTTTTATGATGGATAGATGCACTTTTATGATGGATAGATGCACTTTTATGATGGACAGATGCACTTTTATGATGGACGGATGCACTTTTATGATGGATGGATGCACTTTTATGATGGATGGATGCACTTTTATGATGGATAGATGCACTTTTATGATGGATAAATGCACTTTTATGATGGACAGATGCACTTTTATGATGGACAGATGCACTTTTATGATGGACGGATGCACTTTTATGATGGATGGATGCACTTTTATGATGGATAGATGCACTTTTATGATGGAGAGATGCACTTTTATGATGGATAAATGCACTTTTATGATGGACAGATGCACTTTTATGATGGACAGATGCACTTTTATGATGGATAGATGCACTTTTATGATGGATAAATGCACTTTTATGATGGACAGATGCACTTTTATGATGGACAGATGCACTTTTATGATGGACGGATGCACTTTTATGATGGATGGATGCACTTTTATGATGGAGAGATGCACTTTTATGATGGATAGATGCACTTTTATGATGGACATATGCACTTTTATGATGGACAGATGCACTTTTATGATGGACAGATGCACTTTTATGATGGACAGATGCACTTTTATGATGGACAGATGCACTTTTATGATGGACAGATGCACTTTTATGATGGACATATGCACTTTTATGATGGACAGATGCACTTTTATGATGGACAGATGCACTTTTATGATGGATAGATGCACTTTTATGATGGACAGATGCACTTTTATGATGGACAGATGCACTTTTATGATGGACAGATGCACTTTTATGATGGACAGATGCACTTTTATGATGGACAGATGCACTTTTATGATGGATAGATGCACTTTTATTATGGACAGATGCACTTTTATGATGGACAGATGCACTTTTATGATGGACAGATGCACTTTTATGATGGACAGATGCACTTTTATGATGGATGGATGCACTTTTATGATGGACAGATGCACTTTTATGATGGACAGATACACTTTTATGATGGATATATGCACTTTTATGATGGACAGATGCACTTTTATGATGGACAGATACACTTTTATGATGGATAGATGCACTTTTATGATGGACAGATGCACTTTTATGATGGACAGATGCACTTTTATGATGGATAGATGCACTTTTATGATGGACAGATGCACTTTTATGATGGATAGATGCACTTTTATGATGGACAGATGCACTTTTATGATGGATAGATGCACTTTTATGATGGATAGATGCACTTTTATGATGGACAGATGCACTTTTATGATGGACAGATACACTTTTATGATGGATATATGCACTTTTATGATGGACAGATGCACTTTTATGATGGACAGATACACTTTTATGATGGATAGATGCACTTTTATGATGGACAGATGCACTTTTATGATGGATAGATGCACTTTTATGATGGATAGATGCACTTTTATGATGGATATATGCACTTTTATGATGGACAGATGCACTTTTATGATGGACAGATACACTTTTATGATGATAGATGAACTTTTATGATGGATAGATGCACTTTTATGATGGGCAGATGCACTTTTATGATGGACAGATGCACTTTTATGATGGACAGATGCACTTTTATGATGGACAGATGCACTTTTATGATGGATATATGCACTTTTATGATGGACAAATGCACTTTTATGATGGACAGATACACTTTTATGATGGATGGATGCACTTTTATGATGGACAGATGCACTTTTATGATGGACAGATCCCCTTTTATGATGGATAGATGCACTTTTATGATGGATAGATGCACTTTTATGATGGACAGATGCACTTTTATGATGAACAGATGCACTTTTATGATAGACAGATGCACTTTTATGATGGACAGATGCACTTTTATGATGGATAGATGCACTTTTATGATGGACAGATGCACTTTTATGATGGACAGATGCACTTTTATGATGGACAGATGCACTTTTATGATGGATAGATGCACTTTTATGATGGACAGTTGCACTTTTATGGACTTCAAAACAGAAACAGCCTTTCACTGCTATTATAAAGCTTGGAAGAGCCAGGACAGGTTTTAATATAACTCTGATTGTATTCGTCTGAAAGAAGGTCATATACACCTAGGATGACTTGAGGGCGAGTAAATCATGGGCTAATTTTCATTTTCGGGTGAAATATCCCTTTGATAGAAACAAGAACACAGTTCTGTAAGCTGTGAGTTTAAGGGTGAAAGATGACTTATGAAAGGTTCTGGATGACCTCGACTCTCTCCTCGCGCAGGTGTGTGCGCTGGGCCAGGTCCTCTCGGGTGTTGATGTCGGGATACTGGTTCTGCCGGAACAGATCCTCCAGAGCCTCCAGCTGTTCCTCGGTGAAGATCGTGCGGTGCCGCCGGACCCTCCTCTGAACGTGAGCGAAGCTGGATGATTCTGCAGCAGGAGCCGGGTCTGCTAACATCCTCGGACCCCAAACTACAGCACAGAAGACACACTGAGAACATGCTGGAATTCCTACGAATTCTACGAGGTGGCTAAAGCCGGCTTTCAGATCAAATTTCGGATCCGATTTGAGCTTTGGATGCGTTAAAAATCTGAACTTCTGCGGCTGGACCGCATTCAACTGGCCGACCGGAGAATTACCAATATTTTAACACTTTAACAATTCTGTAAACAATATTTCTGTAAAATGGCGGTTATTAATAATTATGGCAGAAATAATTATCTTATATTTATTAAATCAGTATTTATATTGATGTTAGTGTTAGGGCTATGTTTTTATTTTATTTTAGTTGAGGGTCTTTGTTTTTTGTGGATATATTCATGCATACATTACATTCATTAAAATCATTAATTTTACTATGCGAATAAGCCGAGGGTAAAAGTTGCTTCACTACCGATTTTAAAGTTCCGTGCGACTGCCACTAGGGGGCGAAATGTGACAATCGTATGCGAATGTCGTGTGCAGTGGAAAGTCGGCTTAATTCGTACAAATTCATATGAACTCACTCGTACGAATTCGAACGATTTTTGCTAAATCGTACATATTTTGCGACTTGCCCAATTCTTGTGAATTTGTACGAATGAGCTACACCTGACCCCGCCCCTAAACCTGCCCGTCACGTGGGTTAAGACAATTCGTACGAATTGTGAGATAGCGTCGATATGGTGCGTTCAATTCCTCCTGGGAAGTTCGTTCGTACGAGGTGGGAAGTCGTGTTTACGACGGCCAGTGCGTTCAAGTCACTCTCGTCGGAGTAAGATGGCGAACTACTTTCTCTTAATTAATTACACAAAAATACAGCAAGGTTCTTAAACTCTAGTTCTAGAAATATAAGAACAAAGAAATGTGCATCAGTTTTTAATTAATTTATGAAGCCATTACTAACTTTATCCTTAGGCTACATTTTACATTGTTATATTATAATGGCATATTCTGTGCAGGCAGTTAGCTTACTTCGCTGTAATTAGCTTACTCCGCTGTAATTAGCTTACTTCGCTGTAATTAGCTTACTTCGCTGTAATTCGCTTACTTCGCTGTAATTAGCTTACTTCGCTGTAATTAGCTTACTTCGCTGAAATTAGCTTACTCCGCTGTAATTAGCTTACTTCGCTGTAATTAGCTTACTCCGCTGTAATTAGCTTACTTCGCTGTAATTAGCTTACTTCGCTGTAATTAGCTTACTTCGCTGTAATTAGCTTACTTCGCTGTAATTCGCTTCGCTTTAATTCGCTTACTTTGCTGTAATTAGCTTACTTCGCTGTAATTAGCTTACTTCGCTGTAATTCGCTTACTTCGCTGTAATTCGCTTACTTCACTGTAATTAGCTTACTTTGGTGTAATTCGCTGTAATTCGCTTACTTTGCTGTAATTCGCTGTAATTCGCTTACTTTGCTGTAATTCGCTGTAATTAGCTTACTTTGCTGTAATTCGCTGTAATTCGCTTACTTCGCTGTAATTAGCTTACTTCGCTGTAATTCGCTGTAATTCGCTTACTTCGCTGTAATTAGCTTACTTCGCTGTAATTCGCTGTAATTCGCTTACTTCGCTGTAATTAGCTTACTTCGCTGTAATTCGCTTACTTCGCTGTAATTCGCTGTAATTCGCTTACTTCGCTGTAATTCGCTGTAATTCGCTGTAATTCGCTGTAATTCGCTGTAATTCGCTTACTTCGCTGTAATTCGCTTACTTCGCTGTAATTCGCTGTAATTCGCTGTAATTCGCTTACTTCGCTGTAATTCGCTGTAATTCGCTGTAATTCGCTTACTTCGCTTACTTCGCTGTAATTAGCTTACTTCGCTGTAATTCGCTTAGTTCGCTGTAATTCGCTTACTTCGCTGTAATTAGCTTACTTCGCTGTAATTCGCTGTAATTCGCTGTAATTAGCTTACTTCGCTGTAATTCGCTGTAATTCGCTGTAATTCGCTTACTTCGCTGTAATTCGCTGTAATTCGCTTACTTCGCTGTAATTCGCTTACTTCGCTGTAATTCGCTTACTTCGCTGTAATTAGCTTACTTCGCTGTAATTAGCTTACTTCGCTGTAATTAGCTTACTTCACTGTAATTAGCTTACTTCGCTGTAATTCGCTGTAATTCGCTGTAATTCGCTGTAATTCGCTTACTTCGCTGTAATTAGCTTACTTCGGTGTAATTCGCTTACTTCGCTGTAATTCGCTTACTTCGCTGTAATTCGCTTACTTCGCTGTAATTAGCTTACTTCGCTGTAATTCGCTGTAATTCGCTGTAATTAGCTTACTTCGCTGTAATTCGCTGTAATTCGCTGTAATTCGCTTACTTCGCAGTAATTCGCTGTAATTCGCTGTAATTCGCTGTAATTCGCTTACTTCGCTGTAATTCGCTTACTTCGCTGTAATTCGCTGTAATTCGCTTACTTCGCTGTAATTAGCTTACTTCGCTGTAATTAGCTTACTTCGCTGTAATTCGCTGTAATTCGCTGTAATTCGCTGTTATTCGCTTACTTCGCTGTAATTAGCTTACTTCGCTGTAATTCGCTGTAATTCGCTTACTTCGCTGTAATTCGCTGTAATTCGCTTACTTCGCTGTAATTCGCTGTAATTACCTTACTTCGCTGTAATTAGCTTACTTCGCTGTAATTCGCTGTAATTACCTTACTTCGCTGTAATTCGCTTACTTCGCTGTAATTCGCTTACTTCGCTGTAATTCGCTTACTTCGCTGTAATTCGCTGTAATTTGCTGTAATTCGCTTACTTCGCTGTAATTAGCTTACTTCGCTGTAATTCGCTGTAATTCGCTGTAATTCGCTTACTTCGCTGTAATTAGCTTACTTCGCTGTAATTAGCTTACTTCGCTGTAATTAGCTTACTTCGCTGTAATTCGCTGTAATTCGCTGTAATTCGCTGTAATTCGCTTACTTCGCTGTAATTAGCTTACTTCGCTGTAATTCGCTTACTTCGCTGTAATTCGCTGTAATTAGCTTACTTCGCTGTAATTCGCTGTAATTCGCTGTAATTCGCTTACTTCGCTGTAATTAGCTTACTTCGCTGTAATTCGCTTACTCCGCTGTAATTAGCTTACTTCGCTGTAATTCGCTGTAATTAGCTTACTTCGCTGTAATTCGCTGTAATTCGCTGTAATTCGCTTACTTCGCTGTAATTAGCTTACTTCGCTGTAATTCGCTTACTCCGCTGTAATTAGCTTACTTCGCTGTAATTCGCTGTAATTCGCTGTAATTCGCTGTAATTCGCTGTAATTCGCTTACTTCGCTGTAATTCGCTGTAATTCGCTTACTTCGCTGTAATTCGCTGTAATTCGCTGTAATTCGCTTACTTCGCTGTAATTAGCTTACTTCGCTGTAATTCGCTGTAATTAGCTTACTTCGCTGTAATTCGCTGTAATTAGCTTACTTCGCTGTAATTAGCTTACTTCGCTGTAATTCGCTGTAATTCGCTTACTTCGCTGTAATTCGCTTACTTCGCTGTAATTCGCTGTAATTCGCTGTAATTAGCTTACTTCGCTGTAATTAGCTTACTTCGCTGTAATTAGCTTACTTCGCTGTAATTCGCTGTAATTCGCTTACTTCGCTGTAATTAGCTTACTTCGCTGTAATTCGCTTACTTCGCTGTAATTAGCTTACTTCGCTGTAATTCGCTGTAATTAGCTTACTTCGCTGTAATTCGCTGTAATTCGCTGTAATTCGCTTACTTCGCTGTAATTAGCTTACTTCGCTGTAATTCGCTTACTCCGCTGTAATTAGCTTACTTCGCTGTAATTCGCTGTAATTAGCTTACTTCGCTGTAATTCGCTGTAATTCGCTGTAATTCGCTTACTTCGCTGTAATTAGCTTACTTCGCTGTAATTCGCTTACTCCGCTGTAATTAGCTTACTTCGCTGTAATTCGCTGTAATTCGCTGTAATTCGCTTACTTCGCTGTAATTCGCTGTAATTCGCTGTAATTCGCTTACTTCGCTGTAATTCGCTTTCTTCGCTGTAATTCGCTGTAATTCGCTGTAATTCGCTGTAATTCGCTGTAATTCGCTGTAATTCGCTTACTTCGCTGTAATTAGCTTACTTCGCTGTAATTCGCTGTAATTAGCTTACTTCGCTGTAATTAGCTTACTTCGCTGTAATTCGCTGTAATTAGCTTACTTCGCTGTAATTAGCTTACTTCGCTGTAATTCGCTGTAATTCGCTTACTTCGCTGTAATTCGCTTACTTCTTACTTTGCTGTAACTCGCTTACTTCGCTAACTTCGCTGTAATTAGAAAAGCCTGATAATATTCCACCATGTTTCTCGCTTAAAGAAAATCCCGAGCTTCCCACTTGTATTTACAACATTGTGGTGGCGTTCATGTGTGTTCAACTCATAAATATGATCTTTATGACGTGACTTGAACACACCAATAGAATCAAAGCATCAGATCAAGGTTTAATCAACAACAAGCAAATCTACACAGTTTGGTTACACTTTACTTCAGGTTGACGTAGTTACATCAGATAAGTATGAGTAATTTTAATGAATTATAGAGTTATGGTTTGGTTTAGAGTTATTCACTTGTAATAATGCATAATTTACTGTTATTACTATAGTAAGTACATATAGTAGTGTCACCTTAAAATAAAGTGTTACCAAGGGTTATTATAGTTAACTAAAAAATGAAACATAAAAATTGCTTCTTGAAATAAAATAAAGGTTAACTGCAATAAAATACAAAACATATAATATAAATAAATAAAAAACTACACAGATGTGTTTTAAAAAGATACCAAAATAAAAATGACAAAAATACAACAAAGCTATAGGTTACACTTTACTTTAAGGTGAGGTTACAATAAATACTAGTAATATTAATTAATTATGTACTTAGTTTTGTTCAGGGTTATTCACTATGCACAATTTACTATAGTAAGTACATATAGTAACGTGTCACCTTAAAATAAAGTGTTTCCAAGGGTCATTATTGTTAACTAACATTAATATAAAATAAAAATTGCTATTTGAAATAAACGTTAACTAAAATAAAATACAAAAAACTTCAAAAATAAAATACATAAATCAATATAAATTAATAAAAAGCTATACAGATGGGGTTTTTTTTAAATACAAAAATATAAATGTTTAAATGAATAAAAAACTATACAGGTGTGTTTTAAAAAATAAAATAAAATAAAAAATGACAAAAAAAATACTAAAACTTTTACAAAATATAAAATATTTTTAAATATTACACTATAATAATATGTCAATTACACTGATTTAGACCACAAATGCATCACACAAATGAAAAAATATAATACAAAGAAAACAATCTTTCATGTTCATTATCAATCATTTCCTTCATGCGTATTTATAATATATGATTAATATTTTCTTTGCTCTATCACAGTGAAAAGTGGCTGTCATGCAAAACATTACTAATACATTTTCGAGAGATACGCATGATGAGATCCTGTAGTTTTTCCTCGAGGATCGGGAATCTTCAGCGAGAAGTCACCGGAGAAAGCCTTACAAATGTTGAAATTAATATTAACTAAGATTAATAAATGCTGATTTTTAGTTCATGTTAACTAATGAACCTTATTGTGAAGTGTACATGTCATGCAAAACACTTTCACTGAGACATTTATTGCATGAGATCCTGTAGTTTTTCCTCGAGGATCGGGAATCTGGAGATGTTAATGTTGAGATGAAGAAAGTAAAGAAAGCATGTCTTACGGTGTATAATCTCTCCACAGTGAGAACAGAAGCACCCGGGAGTCTCCGGAGACGACAGCTTCTCCTCACAGGATCCCGGAACACGAGGGTTTTCCGAGATCGGCTCCCGGTTCTCCAGAATGCTGTCGATGCTGAACGAGAAGCGCTTCTGGTCCATGAACATGTTCTCCTGCCACTCCTGGACCCACAATGCCATGGGCTTCAGAGGAGAACACACTCATATAAGAGCGGCTCGGTGTCAAACACACATTTACCAAATAGATTAAAAGCAAGGAGACAAAACATAATCCTTCTATACAGCCGAGCCGAGGGGGGAAAGTGGAAAATCCCAGCTAATCTGGGCCGTTTTGTGAAGGTGTTACAGGAGATCCAGGTAATCTGGCTTTAGCTGACGACAAATCTGATTCCACTGTATCAAATGAGACGTTTGAGAGCCGGAAATCCTCATTGTTGTGCCGACAGATAAATGTGCTGTGATTCTCCGAGAGGATCAGCTCCGGGTCCGGCATTTGCATGAGATTTCCAGCGTGTCAAACCCGTTTAACCCCCAGATCCGAGCCTTCGCTGAGCCGGCCTTTATTAGCGCTAGAACTGTGTGGGTCTGTGGGTTTATATGGCGAAACTTGGAGAAACACAAGCATAATGCTTCATAAAAACAATATTAGCTACTGCAAAAAAAATAGTTTTTGTCTCGATTTCCAGCACTAATATCTAAACATTCTTACATCAAGACACATTTACTGGAGGAGAACAATGAAGATATTAAGACTTGA
Organism: Rhinichthys klamathensis goyatoka; assembly: GCF_029890125.1. Classification (NCBI taxonomy): domain Eukaryota; kingdom Metazoa; phylum Chordata; class Actinopteri; order Cypriniformes; family Leuciscidae; genus Rhinichthys; species Rhinichthys klamathensis. Next base: position 33,312 of record NW_026607236.1, on the reverse strand, counting down.
TTAATGAGAAATGAAGTGAGTTTGTGCTAATTCTCCAATGTAATGTAATTACGACTGAGCAATCCCTCAGTTTCTGTCTCGTTTTCCAGCACTAATATCTAAACATTGAAAAATGTAGCAAAATTAAGGGAGTCATGTTGCTTCTCCAGTAAATGTATCTTGATTTATGTTTTGATATTTGTACTGGAAAACTGAAAAATATATATTTTTTGGAGTTGGTTTATATTTTCTTGGTCAGTTGCTATGATGCTTATAGGTTTTGCTTTATGGTGAAACCTGGAAAAACACAAGTAATGCTTCATAAAACCAATATTACTGCAAAAAAAATAAAATAAATCAATGTTTTTGCCTCGTTTTCCAGCACTAATATCTAAAACATTCTTACATCAAGGAGAAGAACAATGACTGAAGATATTAAGACTTGATTAATGAAAAATGTGAACAAGAACTTGTTTTAAGCATAAACTCCCTTAATTCTGATGCATTTTTCAGAAATGTAATTAATATTGAGCAACGGGTTTCAAATCCTGCTCTTCCTCAGTGTTTCTCTCTCGTTTTCCAGCACTAATATCTAAACGTTGAAAAATGAAAAAAGTATCAAAATTAAGGGAGTTTGTGAGTTTTCACTTCATAATTTCAACTTTTGATGCATTTTTCAGAAATGTAATATCTTCAGTCATGTCGCTTCTCCAGTAAATGTATCTTGATTTATGTTTTGATATTCATACTGGAAAACTGAAATATATATATATTTTTTTTGGAGTTGGTTTATATTTTCTTGGTCAGTTGCTGTGATGCTTCTAGGTTTTGGTTTATGGTGAAACTTGGAAAAACACAAGTAATGCTTCATAAAACCAATATTACTGCAAAAAAATTAATAAATCAATGTTTTTGTCTCGTTTTCCAGCACTAATATCTAAAACATTCTTAAATCAAGGAGAAGAACAATGACTGAAGATATTAAGACTTGATTAATGAAAAATGTGAACAAGAACTTGTTTTAAGCATAAACTCCCTTATTTTTGATGCATTTTTCAGAAATGAATATCTATCATCTTTAACATTCTCCTGATTACAGTATGTTTTGATATTCCGACCGGAAAACTGAGAAAGAACATTTTTCGCAGTTGTTTTATATTTTCTTTATCCGTGTTGTGATGTGACTTTATCCGGCCAGAACTGTTGCTCTCATCACGGTTTTATTTCATAATTTCTGATGCTAAAAGTGGAGCTGTGTCTTAATTTCCAGCGGCAGAAAGACTTGAGCGACGTCTCGTGTCTTATCACCCAAACACACTCCTTCAGTGTCTCTCCTTTGACAAAAAGCCATATTGTACATGTTCTATTCATTCTCCACAAATCCTTTGTAATCATACAAGTCCAACTCATGCTTTTCATCAGGAATTAATGGATTTTCAGAATCTGTCTTGAGCCGCACCGATAAGGAGGATCACAGATACCGATAAACAGCGTCGGTCCGGCTTACTGATATTAATTTGCTTTATATTGTTGAGATTATGGTTTTTAGTGTCATGTTGATTGGGATTGATATACTTTTGCGTCTCATAGATTAAAAAAATGCATGTAGTTTCATGATGTGTTATTAATTCCAATGCAATGCTTCTATATTTCAGTGTGTGCTTTACAGTTGTGCATGAATATTAATTTGATTAAATGTTTCTCTTTTAACCCCTTGGTGTCTGTTAGTAAACGGTGAAGGACAGAGAAGCTCAGATATATGATGATGATCCATCGGTGTTATTATTTCACATTTATTTTATGAGAGATCTTTAAAAAGCTGATTTTATGCAGGATATATCGGCTGATATCGGTGCATTTTTAATGTTATATATCGGTCTGATAAGAGAATTTGTCCGATATATTAAAGCTGATGAATTATGGATTATTGTTCAGTTCAACATGATGGTTTTGAATATGATTGGAATCGCTTCAAAACAGGAAAATATTGTAAAATGCAGCAGTTAAGCCTGTCATATCGGCTACATAAAATTATAATAAGAACATTATAATTGTGTGTTTGGGACGTGGATTTTAATGCTGAGACTTTTGTTTTTGTAATCAGGCTCTCAAAAATTACATAAAAATGTGGATTTAGATTTATCGGCCGATATATCGGTTATCGGCTTTCAAATATAAAGAATTATCGGTATCAGCCAAAATGTTCATATCGGCTCATCCCTAGATTTAAAAAAATCCTCCAAACATATTTAACATTCATCCGAGACAGTAGCAGTTCAAGATGTTTAATGATGCAAGAACATTTTCTCCAGTGATATTTGACAAAAACAGGGTCTTTTGTGCCACTAAATCTCTAGTCAAACGCTGAGGACTTTATTTCCAGCTTCACACTGAGATTTAGACACAAATAAAGCATCTTTCATCTAAGAGTCAAATGTTGCAGTGTGAAGTTACTTTTACTTTTACTGAGTGAAAGATCTGGAGTGAACGAGTGTGTTCGTCGCTCTTTAACTCTGAAAAGTTGAAATGACTCTTTTGTCTCAAGTCAGAATTTTGATATTTTATTGACAATGTCATACATTTTAAGTCAACATTTTATGTAATAATTCTGACTTTTTAAGGCAGTTTTGACTTTTTATATCACTCATAATTCTGACTTAAATCAGAGTTATAACTTTTTAATATTTTAATTATATACTTTTTTAAATTTAATTATAATTTCAACGGTCAGATTTGAAGTCAATTTCGACTTTTTACGTGTTAAGTCAGTTGAAATTATGACAGTCAAAATTCTGTCATTATGACTTAATTATAAACTTTTTGTCGTAATTTTGACTTTTTTTTACATCTTCAGTAAGAAGAATTTTGACTATATCAAAATTTGACTTTTTTTTACGACTTAAGTCAGTTTTGACTCGTATTTTCAACCATAATGTCATAATTCCAACTTTTTGTCAGTAGTCAGATTTGACTTTACGTCTTATGTCAGAATTTTGACTTATAATTTCAAGCATAACTCAAACGTATTATCGCAATTTTGACTCGTCACTTTCGACTTTTTTACGTCTTAAGTCAGAATTTTAAATCATAATTTCAACGGTCATATTTGACTTATGTCAACTGACTTTTTACGACTTAATTTCAACCATAATGTCATAATTCCAACTTTTTGTCGCTATTTTGACACAAGTCAGATTTTACTTTTTACGTCTCAAGTCAGAATTTTGACTTTATATCAGAATTTTGACTCATAATTTCAACGGCCATATTTGACTTAGGACAGGTCAACTGACTTTTTACGACTTAAGTCAGAGTTTTGACTCGTAATTTCAAGCATAATGTCATAATTCCAGCTTGTGGCCGCAGTTGTGAGTGACTCAAGGCTGTACGGCGGTGCCAGTCGCTCTGGGCTTCCCCGTGAGAAAGCAAAAGACTCTCCTGATTAACATTTGAACTCTGTCTTGCATCTGTAACAGCAACAGCCGAGACGCACACACACCTCACTCTTACGTCTCCTCACATAAAGCTCACTAAAAACCTGTGCAATGTTAAAAGTGTACAATAAGTAATTATACATGTTTGGTATCATTTGAATGTCTCAGTGCGACTGGTACGAAGGTCTCATTCCCACTGAAGTAAAACAGAAGGTAATAAAGTTCTTGAGAGTTTAGAGAGAACTTGCACACGGAGGAGTGTGTGTCCTCCAGGCTAATGGCATTCTGCTCCCAAAAAGGTGTAAACTCTGAATGCAAATCCCCATTGTTAGCAAGGGTTTCCATGTGAAAGGCGTTTCTGTCTTGGTCTGGGTTTGTAATGAATTGCAACAAGAGGCTCGTGGAGTCAGATGCAATAACGAGGTAATACATATGAGAAAATGTATTTTATTTAATCTTCTTGTGTTGCGTAAAAGGAGAGACAGAGACCTTCACCTGTCTTAGCGGAAACCCCCGCCTGGACCGATAAACGGCTTACAAGCAGAAATTTGGACTCATAATTTCAACCATAATTTCAGAAGTCCAACTTTTTGTCGCAATTTTGACTCAAGTCAGTTTCAACTTTTTTACGTCTTGAATTCAGAATTTTTACTTTATATCATAATTTTGACATATGTCTGAATTTTGACGCATAATTTAAAAAATACAAAACCCAAACACCCAGATTGGGCTCGGCTGCAGGACAACTGACTAACATTAACGAAAAAAAGAAGCGTGAAGTCCGTACACTGAAAATAGTCTCAATTTTGACTTAAGTCAGTTTTGACTTTTTTACGTCTTAAGTCAGAATTTCGACAGTCATAATTTCGGCTATAATTGACAGTCAGATGTTTGCGGGCTCCAGTGTAAAGCTGCATGTACTTGTATTGAGTCCGACACCAGTGTGTTCACTGGTCCTTGAACTCTGCGTCAAACATGATCTTCTGGATCTGCATTTTAACCGCGGCTCTTTTCTGCGGCGTCAGTCTTTTGAGGGCCGGGACGAAACTCAAGAGGAACAGCTCGTCCTCATCCAAGGCTTTCTGGACGCTCTTTAGAGGCTCGTTCTCTGAGACCCGTGTGTGTGTCTGATGCTCTGAGACCCGTGTGTGTGTCGGATCCTCTGCGGGCTGCGCTGATGAACTGGACGCCGGCGCCCCCTTCAGGCCCGGAGGAGGACCGGACACCAGCGGCCTCATGTGTTGCAGGGGTTTGAGCTGAGCCACGATAGACAGGGGCATTATGGGAGTCAGCGGGATCGCCGCTTTGATCGGATGCTTGGGCTCAAACCTGCCGTCACTCTTTGCTTGGTTTCCCAGGCTGGACTTTGAGTCTCCGCCGCTGGACTCGTCGAGCGACTCCTCGGGCGAATCGCGAGCGCTTCCGTCGTCCGGATCCTCCAGAGCCTCGGCTTCACTGGGAATCTTCCTCTTCCGGATGTGATTGTCCAGGAACGAGAGGCTTTCTCTGTGTGGCCAGTAATGAAGGCGCCGGCCTCCTTCTTCTCTCTTCAGCTTGCAGAGTCTCCGCTCTCGGATGTATCGGTCCCTGATGGTCTTCCATCTTCTCTTGCACTCCACCACTGCAGCGGGAAAACAGCGTTAAACTCTCACACACACACTCATAAAACTGCATCATTCCATGATAAAAGTGCATCTGTCCATCATAAAATTGCATCTATCCATGATAAAAGTGCATCTATCCATCATAAAAGTGCATCTATCCATGATAAAAGTGCATCTATCCATCATAAAAGTGCATCTGTCCATCATAAAAGTGCATCTGTCCATCATAAAAGTGCATCTATCCATCATAAAAGTGCATCTATCCATCATAAAAGTGCATCTATCCATCATAAAAGTGCATCTGTCCATCATAAAAGTGCATCTATCCATCATAAAAGTGCATCTATCAATGATAAAAGTGCATATATCCATCATAAACGTGCATCTATCCATCATAAAAGTGCATCTTTCCATCATAAAAGGGGATCTGTCCATCATAAAAGGGGATCTGTCCATCATAAAAGTGCATCTATCCATGATAAAAGTGCATCTATCCATCATAAAAGTGCATCTATCCATCATAAAAGTGCATCTATCCATCATAAAAGTGCATCCATCCATCATAAAAGTGCATCTATCCATCATAAAAGTGCATCTATCCATCATAAAAGTGCATCTATCCATCATAAAAGTGCATCTGTCCATCATAAAAGTGCATCTATCCATCATAAAAGTGCATCTATCAATGATAAAAGTGCATATATCCATCATAAAAGTGCATCTATCCATCATAAAAGTGCATCTTTCCATCATAAAAGTGCATCTTTCCATCATAAAAGGGCATCTGTCCATCATAAAAGTGCATCTGTCCATCATAAAAGAGCATCTGTCCATCATAAAAGTGCATCTATCAATGATAAAAGTGCATATATCCATCATAAAAGTGCATCTATCCATCATAAAAGTGCATCTGTCCATCATAAAAGTGCATCTGTCCATCATAAAAGAGCATCTTTCCATCATAAAAGTGCATCTTTCCATCATAAAAGGGCATCTGTCCATCATAAAAGTGCATCTATCCATCATAAAAGTGCATCTATCAATGATAAAAGTGCATATATCCATCATAAAAGTGCATCTATCCATCATAAAAGTGCATCTTTCCATCATAAAAGTGCATCTTTCCATCATAAAAGTGCATCTTTCCATCATAAAAGTGCATCTGTCCATCATAAAAGGGGATCTGTCCATCATAAAAGTGCATCTGTCCATCATAAAAGGGGATCTGTCCATCATAAAAGGGGATCTGTCCATCATAAAAGTGCATCTATCCATGATAAAAGTGCATCTATCCATCATAAAAGTGCATCTATCCATGATAAAAGTGCATCTGTCCATCATAAAAGTGCATCTATCCATCATAAAAGTGCATCTATCCATGATAAAAGTGCATCTATCCATCATAAAAGTACATCTATCCATCATAAAAGTGCATCTATCCATCATAAAAGTGCATCTATCCATCATAAAAGTGCATCTGTCCATCATAAAAGTGCATCTGTCCATCATAAAAGGGGATCTGTCCATCATAAAAGTGCATCTGTCCATCATAAAAGTGCATCTATCCATCATAAAAGTGCATCTGTCCATCATAAAAGTGCATCTATCCATCATAAAAGTGCATCTGTCCATCATAAAAGTGCATCTATCCATCATAAAAGTGCATCTGTCCATCATAAAAGTGTATCTATCCATGATAAAAGTGCATCTGTCCATCATAAAAGTACATCTATCCATCATTGCATCGGTCCATCATAAAAGTGCATCTATCCATGATAAAAGTGCATCTGTCCATCATAAAAGTGCATCTATCCATCATAAAAGTGCATCTGTCCATCATAAAAGTGCATCTGTCCATCATAAAAGTGCATCTATCCATCATAAAAGTGCATCTATCCATCATAAAAGTGCATCTGTCCATCATAAAAGTGCATCTGTCCATCATAAAAGTGCATCTATCCATCATAAAAGTGCATCTGTCCATCATAAAAGTGCATCTATCCATCATAAAAGTGCATCTATCCATCATAAAAGTGCATCTGTCCATGATAAAAGTGCATCTATCCATCATAAAAGTGCATCTATCCATCATAAAAGTGCATCTGTCCATCATAAAAGTGCATCTGTCCATCATAAAAGTGCATCTATCAGACAGTGAAATACGTTTTTTTACTGTAAAATTAAGTTCAGTCTGTTAAACCTAAAATTTTTACCGCATATTTAATGTAATTTTAGTTTACAGGGAAAACCACGATGGACTCCGACAGAAACACGGTGTCGCTCAGATCCGGCAACATCTGTAACGCCTGGATCCGCATGTGGGCCGGATCTGAGCCGACACTGGGTTTCTGCCGGACGAGCGCACTCGAAAGACCCTTTTTTACTTTATAATTTTCTCCTTTATAGAAAGCTGTTAAAATGCTTTACGGGCTTAATGTATTAAAGACATCGATATTAAAAGACCAAATTCAGTTATTCATGATGCATATTATATACAGGAAGATACAGATGAGAATATGAATAACGCTATTGAACATTAAAGTCGAGATGAAACTGGTGTTTTCTCCCGATAGTGACGAATATCGAGTCAAACACGTGACCTATAAGAACAAATGAAGGCGGGGCTTAATCTGGAATTGAACGGATTGTCGGATAAATCATTTATAATAAATACTGCAATATTCCATGCAAAAATAAGAATAGTCAGTTTTGATTTCATGCTTATTTTTGGCATTTTATCATATAAAAGCATTATAAAGTAAACGCTTAACGTATCAGCCTTTATATAATATGAAAATCAGAATCAGAAAGAGCTTTATTAACAATGATTTGATTTTTCCTCAGTGAAGAAGCTTCCATGTAAATACAAGACATAATAATAACATTAAAGAATAGAAATATGACAAGTAGAAGACACATATTGGGTATATTTAAAGCAATAAGGTGTATATTAATATCACTGCAATAATGCGCCGCGTTACGCGTTTTAATAATGTCTCTTTTATCGTACAGTATCATAAATCTTCACTCATATTGTGAATCAGAGACTTTATAAAGTTCTCCAGAAAACAAACAGAAAGACGCGCGTTTAAACACATCTAGACGGAGCGCAACATTAGGCGGATTAAAAGGTTGAAATATTAATAAATCAACACATATGGAACTCAAGAACGCGCGCTAAATGAATCCCTGTTAACTTCATTATATTGTCCATCATTATAGCGCTAGCGACGCGTCAGAATCAGAACGCGCCTTTAATAATCAACGATCACAAACAGTTTGACTGAAACGGACGCGTTGTAGTTTGTTGAGTCTCCAGCTGTAAATATGTGTGTGAAATCATCAAGATCAACAGAACACAAACACTTTTCAAAGTCAAACGCGTGTCGAGCGCGCGTGATGTTGACGCACTGACTGACCGGAGAGCCCGACGCACGCGGCGACCTCCCTCCACGCGTTCACGCGCCGCTCGGAACTGCGATAATCGTGCAGCGACGCGTTGTAGAGCACCGGGTAACCGGAGACGCTCTGGATCAGTTTCTCAGTCACGGCCATTGAGTTTATTGAGACGCGTCGATCTGAACGCGTTCCCGGAATTGTTGCACAGGCGCGTCAAAAGTGCGCGACACGCGCCTCTACCGCGCAAGCGGGACGTCATGGCGGGGCTTTAGACCAATGAGATTTGAGTGTGGGCGGGGCTAAACAGAGCGTCGCGTCACAGATAGAAACACAAGCGTCAGTCAAAAGATCAGGAATTAAACGCCGAGACAAATATGGCATATTAATATTCAGGCCGTTTATTTTCCTGCACTTCTTCAAGTTTTACAAGACTTAAGTTAGTTTTAAACAGTAGAAGAATTAAAGGAAGAGCATATTTTACTCATAATGCACAAAATCAAGTGTCGAACACTTTAAATCTTTATTGTCTTCCATCATTTCTTCTTGAGTTCAGCGCTCTAATTTCATCTCTCAGACACAATAACAAAAGTACCAGATTTTAAAGCTTTTATGTTTAAATAGTTTCTTGTTTAAAGACCAAATTTATACTGTGAAAAATAAGGGTCTATTTAATGTTGATGTGAGATCTGAAGCTCAGGCCTGACTGATGCCTATTTCTTACAAAATTAGCAATAAATGAAGGGTGTCACTGTATTGACTGTCTATAAATTATAATAAATCACAGCACCACATTTTGTTTACTATTAAAGGAAATCTAAAATCTATACATAAATTAGAACCAGGATTGAGTATTAATTACAGAATGGTTGAAGAAAAAGTTTCCCAAAATCTGTTCAAAATCTCAAGGTCCCAGCAAACAAACATTAATATCATTTTTGCCATGCACACTGTTTCGTCTGTGTTTCCCCAGATTTGGATTATTTACTGTTTAAATAAAGAACTCACTTACTTCGTTATACAGCGGCATTCTTCTGCATCATCGGACAACACGCGCCAGAATACCAGACCTTTAAATGTGACATATTATGCCCCTTTTCACAAGATGTATATATGTTGTCCTCAGAATGTGCCTGTGAAATTACAGCTCAAAACACCCCTATTTTTTTACGTTTTCTGTGTTGGGAGAAGCCCCGGGGACCCGATTATCGCAATTAAACACGGCAAAAGTCAGATTTTTTAACATTGCTCCGATGGGGAGCTTTCACAGCCCCAATAGTGCCATTGTTTTAATTCTACAAGGAGGAAGAGACCTCCATCATTGTCCAGCACTGAGTTTTCTTTGAAAGACCAGCAGTCGCCACTGTTCCAGTCTTCCTCTCCGGCACGCTCCGCTGATGCCAGCCATTCCCTCACAGCTCCACCATCAGCTCTTCCACGCAGATCTGATCCGCCTTGGGGCTTCCGGTCCCAATCTGCGCCTTGTCCCTCGGCTCCAGTTCGGCCTGTTGACCTATCAGCTTTGCCGTGGCTCCTCGGCTCCACCAGGCCCCCTTGTCCCACTGTCCTCACCTCGGTCAGTCGCCACGGACCCCTGCGCTCCACCCCTTCACTCCATGGCTGTGTCGGGCTCCTCCATCCCTCAGGCTCCACCAGGCCCCCTTGTCCCACTGTCTTCACCTCGGTCTGTCACCACGGACTTCTGCGCTCTACCACTTTACTCCATGGCTCCGTCGGGCTCCTCCATCCCTAAGGCTCCACCAGGCCCCCTTGTCCCACTGTCTTCACTTCGGTCAGTCGCCACGGACTCCTGCGCTCCACCACTTTACTCCATGGCTCCGTCAGGCTCCTCCATCCCTAAGGTTCCACCAGGCCCCCTTGACCCACTGTCTTCACCTCGGTCAGTCGCCACGGACTCCTGCGCTCCACCACTTTACTCCATGGCTCTGTCGGGCTCCTCCATCCCTAAGGCTCCACCAGGCCCCCTTGTCCCACTGTCTTCACCTCGGTCAGTCGCCACGGACTCCTGCGCTCCACCACTTTACTCCATGGCTCCGTCAGGCTCCTCCATCCCTAAGGCTCCACCAGGCCCCCTTGTCCCACTGTCTTCACCTCGGTCAGTCGCCACGGACCCCTGCGCTCCACCACTTTACTCCATGGCTCTGTCGGGCTCCTCCATCCCTCAGGCTCCACCAGGCCCCCTTGTCCCACTGTCTTCACCTCGGTCAGTCGCCACGGACCCCTGCGCTCCACCCCTTCACTCCATGGCTCTGTCGGGCTCCTCCATCCCTCAGGCTCCACCAGGCTCCCTCGTCCCACTGTCTTCACCTCGGTCAGTCGCCACGGACTCCTGCGCTCCACCCCTTTACTCCATGGCTCTGTCGGGCTCCTCCATCCCTCAGGCTCCACCAGGCCCCCTTGTCCCACTGTCTTCACCTCGGTCAGTCACCACGGACTCCTGCACTCCACCCCTTCACTCCATGGCTGTGTCGGGCTCCTCCATCCCTCAGGCTCCACCAGGCCCCCTTGTCCCACTGTCTTCACCTCGGTCAGTCGCCACGGACTCCTTTCACAACCCCTCTTGTTACTAGCGAATATGCATAAATATTTTTTTGTTCAAAAGCTCAGGATAACAGTTTTGCTTTGCATAACATTTAATGTCATTTTACACACAAAAGGGAATTTTTTAAACCAGCAAAAGCTTCATATAAAGAATAGCAAGACATATAAAACTCTTTACTTTGTAAGCTGTTGCAATGAAATAATAGGCCTATATACAGAAATACAACATGTAATGTAATTATGAAACATTCATCAGTGTTCACTGGTCCTTGAACTCTGCGTCAAACATGATCTTCTGGATCTGCATTTTAACCGCGGCTCTTTTCTGCGGCGTCAGTCTTTTGAGGGCCGGGACGAAACTCAAGAGGAACAGCTCGTCCTCATCCAAGGCTTTCTGGACGCTCTTTAGAGGCTCGTTCTCTGAGACCCGTGTGTGTGTCTGATGCTCTGAGACCCGTGTGTGTGTCGGATCCCCTGAGACCCGTGTGTGTGTCGGATCCCCTGAGACCCGTGTGTGTGTCGGATCCTCCAGAGCCTCGGCTTCACTGGGAATCTTCCTCTTCCTGATGTGATTGCCCAGGAACGAGAGGTTTTCTCTGTGTGGCCAGTAATGCAGGTCTTCCCTCTTCAGCTTACACTGCACCACTGCAGGAGAACAGTTTCAAACATTTATTCTTCAAACTATTACAAAAATAGGTCTAGTAAATAACCTTGAAATTAGCTTTAAACAAGGGAAAACATTCCTTAACATGCATCTTATGCACACCAACAGGCACGTTTTACAATGATGGTTAACAGAGCAGAGCTGAATGCATATAACGGTAACACTTTACAATAAGGTTCATCGGTTCCCTTTCGAATTGTCATATTGCGTAGCTATACGCTTTGGGGAAACTCCTTTTTCTCTGAATACTGAAGCCTTTCTGTGTAATAACGCAGAGACTCCTCGCACGCTATTGGCTGGTCAGTGGTAACTGCACGAACCTATGGCAGAGCGGCGTAACTGCGCGGACCAATCGGTGCACAGCCAGCCAGAATGGGCGGGGCATCTGCCTATAAAAGACGCTCGATTTTGCCATAGATTCAGGTTTATCGTCTGAAGCGACGATCTACGGACCTCACAGAAGCAACTCGGATACTTGAATCCAATCTGACCTCTGACCTGTAATGCGGCCTGAATCATAATCATAGACTGTTCGTTCATTAGCGAGAGGAGAACTGAGCGACTGAGTCTGGTTTCTCCCAAGGTTTATTTTTCCATTCTGTCACTGATGGAGTTTTGGTTCCACTGTCGCATTTTCCACCTTTGTTGCCATCGGCTTTTGGGGAACCTCCAACCGTTCTGTCAGCGCCTCCTGTCTGGAGTTTGGTCCGGGCGACTCTAAAGTCATCCTCAAACCAAGACACGGCTGCGTGCCCAAAGTGCTTTCAACCCCGTTCAAAGCACAGGTAATTACGCTTTCTGCTCTTCCCACATCGGAAGACAAGCAACAATTACACCTGCTCTGCCGGTCCGGGTTCTGAGAACATATATGGAGCGCTCCGCCCAGTACAGCGAGTCGGAGCAGCTCTTTGTAAGCTTTAGTGGCCTCACCAAAGGGCTTCCGCTCACAAAGCAAAGATTATCCCGATGGCTGGTGGACGCTATCACTCTTGCCTACGCTTCTACGGGCCTGCAATGCCCCACAGGCGTCAGGGCTCACTCCACCAGAGGCATGGCCTCCTACAGGGCGTGTCTAGTGGAGTATCCACTGGCGATATATGCACCTGGTCTTCGCCATCTACCTTCGCCAGATTTTATAACTTAGAAGTCCCTGCGCTGCAAGCAAACATCCTTTCCGTATGATTGAAGCCTCTGTGCGAGCCCGGCCCATCATCATTAGGGTCTTTATAATAATAATAATAATTTGTTACATTTATATAGCGCTTTTCTGGGTACTCAAAGCGCTTTACATTGAAGGGGGAATCTCCTCAACCACCACCAATGTGTAGCATCCACCTGGATGATGCGACGGCAGCCATATTGCGCCAGAACGCCCACCACACACCAGCTTACTGGTGGAGAGGAGACATAGTGATTAAGCCAATCAGTATATGGGGATGATTAGCAGCAACCTGGTTTTCTCAGGAGGTCTCCCATCCAGGTACTAACCAGGCTCAGCCCTGCTTAGCTTCAGTGGGGGACCAGTCTTGGGCTACAGGGTGATATGGCTACTGGCTGGCAAAATCGAGCGTCTTTTATAGGCAGATGCCCCGCCCATTCTGGCTGGCTGTGCACCGATTGGTTCACGCAGTTACGCCATAGGTTCTTTGCCGTATCGAGCCGTCATTCCCTGAGATAAGGGAACGAGTGTTGCGTAGACGGCCGTGCTATAATACTCACGACTCTTCGTTCGCCACTTCAGTCAATAAACCTGAATCTATGGCGAAATCGAGCGTCTTTTATAGGCAGATGCCCCGCCCATTCTGGCTGGCTGTGCACCGATTGGTCTGCGCAGTTACGCCGCTCTGCCATAGGTTCGTGCAGTTACCACTGACCAGCCAATAGCGTGCGAGGAGTCTCTGCGTTATTATACCGAAAGGCTTCAGTATTCAGAGAAAAAAGAGTTTCCCCAAAGCGTATAGCTACGCAATACGACAGTTCGAAAGGGAAGCGAGGTTACGTTAGTAACCGAGTCGCTAACATTAGTTAATTACCTTAGTTAACAAAAACTAATAATGAACAATACTTCTTCAGCATTCAGCTTAAAATCTTGTTAACATTAGTTAATGCACTGTGAACTACAGCTTGACTTTTATTAACAAACATTAACAAAGATTAATAAATACTGTAACAAATATTTTGATCATTGTTAGTTCATGTTAGTTAATGCATTAACTAATGATAACTAATTAACCTAGTTGTAAAGTGTTACCCGTATTTAAAATGTTTTAATCCTTTTTATTTGTTTTCAGGGTATCCATTTAGTTTTTTTTCCTTTAGAAAATGAATGTATAAATGTATGGGTTTCTTATATTACTGTTATTAACTAATGGTAAGCACGGTTTGTTTATTTATTTATTTAGATAGAATTTAGCAAATGCTATAGGTATTCTCTATGCACAATGCATTTTTTCAGCTTTTTGGTTGGAATTATGTTGTACTGTCCTTAATTAAATAACCCTTTTTTTTTTGCCCGAATAAAATATTACAGAACACTATAGGCTAAGATCTCTGCGTCTTACTTGTGAATAATACTTTACAGACTAATAATTATGTGTATGAAGGGTTCTACAGTATAAATGTTTATTATCACTATATAGTGCATGTAAAGCCCGTGCAAGCGTGAGATTTGACGCACTGACCGGAGAGCCCGACGGACGCGGCGATCTCCCTCCACGCGTCGACGCGCCGCTCCGAGCGCCGGTACCCGTGCAGCGACGCGTTGTAGAGCAGCGGGCGCGCGAACACGGTCTGGATCAGCTTCTCCTTCTCAGCCATTGAGTTGAGTTGCTGCGGAGACGCGGCGCGTTTAGATCGTATTTCCGGCGCGTCAGAAACGCGCGACTCACGCATCGCAAGCGATTGGTAGATCACAGTTCGCAAGCGGATTAAAAGTGAATCAGGCTCTGATTTGATCATTTTGATTATTCGTGATCATCAGATCTGTCACAATAGATATGAGAGATCTGATCTGAATATGCAAAGCATCAAGCCGTGTTGACTTCTATTTATTCCTAGGATATGAATTCCTAATATCATACAATTAAAATGTTACTAGTTATAAATGGTTTTTTTTTTTTACTAGTAAAAACTATAATTCTTGATATCTGTAGTTGTGTTTTCACTTTTTAAATGTCACCGTAGGCTGCCATTTACAATGAAGAATTTAATTATGATTTCATAATTTCATCTTGAATCAAGAATTCCTATTTTTGTGAGTGATGAATGACGTCATTGCTGATACCAAGAATTACGATTTTTTTTTTTTTTTACTACTGGAAATCTAATTTTCCTGAAATCAAGAATAAGCATTTAACTAGTGAAAATTGAATTGTTGATATGAAGAATCCTGGGAATGAATAAAGTCAACACGGCTTGCCATAAAGGCTATATCATCTTCGGTAATATAGAACAAGTGAAAGAGTCTGTGTCAGTCTGAGGGACAATCATCACAGTAGTTCAGGATATTCTCTTTGGATAATTCATAGGAAGATTATTTTATAGTTATTATAAAAATAAAACCTAAAGAGTAGAAACAACCTCCCTGCAACGCTCGATCTGAAGCTTATAGTTTTTGGTTACAATAAACAACCAAATGGGCCGTTCTGTCTTGTGTCAGCTGGAACATAAAACAAAAGTTCAGGCAAAAACCCAAATCTTTTTGTGTTGGATCATTTAAAACTAACTTAAGTCTTGTAAAACTTGAAGAAGTGCAGGAAAATAAACGGGCTGAATATTAATATGCCATATTTGTCTCGGCGTTTAATTCCTGATCTTTTGACTGACGCTTGTGTTTCTATCTGTGACGCGACGCTCTGTTTAGCCCCGCCCACACTGAAATCTCATTGGTCTAAAGCCCCGCCATGACGTCCCGCTTGCGCGGTAGAGGCGCGTGTCGCGCACTTTTGACGCGCCTGTGCAACAATTCCGGGAACGCGTTCAGATCGACGCGTCTCAATAAACTCAATGGCCGTGACTGAGAAACTGATCCAGAGCGTCTCCGGTTACCCGGTGCTCTACAACGCGTCGCTGCACGATTATCGCAGTTCCGAGCGGCGCGTGAACGCGTGGAGGGAGGTCGCCGCGTGCGTCGGGCTCTCCGGTCAGTCAGTGCGTCAACATCACGCGCGCTCGACACGCGTTTGACTTTGAAAAGTGTTTGTGTTCTGTTGATCTTGATGATTTCACACACATATTTAC
This sequence comes from Rhinichthys klamathensis goyatoka, assembly GCF_029890125.1. NCBI lineage: Eukaryota > Metazoa > Chordata > Actinopteri > Cypriniformes > Leuciscidae > Rhinichthys > Rhinichthys klamathensis. The sequence goes on along the minus strand of NW_026607236.1, from coordinate 17,434 downwards.
AGCTGGAGACTCAACAAACTACAACGCGTCCGTTTCAGTCAAACTGTTTGTGATCGTTGATTATTAAAGGCGCGTTCTGATTCTGACGCGTCGCTAGCGCTATAATGATGGACAATATAATGAAGTTAACAGGGATTCATTTAGCGCGCGTTCTTGAGTTCCATATGTGTTGATTTATTAATATTTCAACCTTTTAATCCGCCTAATGTTGCGCTCCGTCTAGATGTGTTTAAACGCGCGTCTTTCTGTTTGTTTTCTGGAGAACTTTATAAAGTCTCTGATTCACAATATGAGTGAAGATTTATGATACTGTACGATAAAAGAGACATTATTAAAACGCGTAACGCGGCGCATTATTGCAGTGATATTAATATACACCTTATTGCTTTAAATATACCCAATATGTGTCTTATACTTGTCATATTTCTATTCTTTAATGTTATTATTATGTCTTGTATTTACATGGAAGCTTCTTCACTGAGGAAAAATCAAATCATTGTTAATAAAGCTCTTTCTGATTCTGATTTTCATATTATATAAAGGCTGATACGTTAAGCGTTTACTTTATAATGCTTTTATATGATAAAATGCCAAAAATAAGCATGAAATCAAAACTGACTATTCTTATTTTTGCATGGAATATTGCAGTATTTATTATAAATGATTTATCCGACAATCCGTTCAATTCCAGATTAAGCCCCGCCTTCATTTGTTCTTATAGGTCACGTGTTTGACTCGATATTCGTCACTATCGGGAGAAAACACCAGTTTCATCTCGACTTTAATGTTCAATAGCGTTATTCATATTCTCATCTGTATCTTCCTGTATATAATATGCATCATGAATAACTGAATTTGGTCTTTTAATATCGATGTCTTTAATACATTAAGCCCGTAAAGCATTTTAACAGCTTTCTATAAAGGAGAAAATTATAAAGTAAAAAAGGGTCTTTCGAGTGCGCTCGTCCGGCAGAAACCCAGTGTCGGCTCAGATCCGGCCCACATGCGGATCCAGGCGTTACAGATGTTGCCGGATCTGAGCGACACCGTGTTTCTGTCGGAGTCCATCGTGGTTTTCCCTGTAAACTAAAATTACATTAAATATGCGGTAAAAATGTTAGGTTTAACAGACTGAACTTAATTTTACAGTAAAAAAACGTATTTCACTGTCTGATAGATGCACTTTTATGATGGACAGATGCACTTTTATGATGGACAGATGCACTTTTATCATGGACAGATGCACTTTTATGATGGATAGATGCTCTTTTATGATGGACAGATGCACTTTTATGATGGATAGATGCACTTTTATGATGGACAGATGCACTTTTATGATGGATAGATGCACTTTTATGATGGATAGATGTACTTTTATGATGGATAGATGCACTTTTATGATGGACAGATGCACTTTTATGATGGACAGATGCACTTTTATGATGGATAGATGCACTTTTATGATGGACAGATGCACTTTTATGATGGATAGATGCACTTTTATGATGGATAGATGCACTTTTATGATGGATAGATGTACTTTTATGATGGATAGATGCACTTTTATCATGGATAGATGCACTTTTATGATGGATAGATGCACTTTTATGATGGACCGATGCAATGATGGATAGATGTACTTTTATGATGGACAGATGCACTTTTATCATGGACAGATGCACTTTTATGATGGATAGATGCACTTTTATCATGGATAGATGCACTTTTATGATGGACAGATCCCCTTTTATGATGGACAGATCCCCTTTTATGATGGACAGATGCACTTTTATGATGGACAGATCCCCTTTTATGATGGACAGATGCCCTTTTATGATGGAAAGATGCACTTTTATGATGGATAGATGCACTTTTATGATGGATATATGCACTTTTATCATTGATAGATGCACTTTTATGATGGATAGATGCACTTTTATGATGGACAGATGCACTTTTATGATGGATAGATGCACTTTTATGATGGATAGATGCACTTTTATGATGGATAGATGCACTTTTATGATGGATGGATGCACTTTTATGATGGATAGATGCACTTTTATGATGGATAGATGCACTTTTATGATGGATAGATGCACTTTTATGATGGACAGATGCACTTTAATGATGGACAGATGCACTTTTATGATGGACAGATCCCCTTTTATGATGGACAGATGCCCTTTTATGATGGAAAGATGCACTTTTATGATGGATAGATGCACGTTTATGATGGATATATGCACTTTTATCATTGATAGATGCACTTTTATGATGGATAGATGCACTTTTATGATGGACAGATGCACTTTTATGATGGATAGATGCACTTTTATGATGGATAGATGCACTTTTATGATGGATAGATGCACTTTTATGATGGACAGATGCACTTTTATGATGGACAGATGCACTTTTATGATGGACAGATGCACTTTTATGATGGATAGATGCACTTTTATCATGGATAGATGCACTTTTATGATGGATAGATGCACTTTTATGATGGATAGATGCAATTTTATGATGGACAGATGCACTTTTGTCATGGATAGATGCAGTTTTATGAGTGTGTGTGTGAGAGTTTAACGCTGTTTTCCCGCTGCAGTGGTGGAGTGCAAGAGAAGATGGAAGACCATCAGGGACCGATACATCCGAGAGCGGAGACTCTGCAAGCTGAAGAGAGAAGAAGGAGGCCGGCGCCTGCATTACTGGCCACACAGAGAAAGCCTCTCGTTCCTGGACAATCACATCCGGAAGAGGAAGATTCCCAGTGAAGCCGAGGCTCTGGAGGATCCGGACGACGGAAGCGCTCGCGATTCGCCCGAGGAGTCGCTCGACGAGTCCAGCGGCGGAGACTCAAAGTCCAGCCTGGGAAACCAAGCAAAGAGTGACGGCAGGTTTGAGCCCAAGCATCCGATCAAAGCGGCGATCCCGCTGACTCCCATAATGCCCCTGTCTATCGTGGCTCAGCTCAAACCCCTGCAACACATGAGGCCGCTGGTGTCCGGTCCTCCTCCGGGCCTGAAGGGGGCGCCGGCGTCCAGTTCATCAGCGCAGCCCGCAGAGGATCCGACACACACACGGGTCTCAGAGCATCAGACACACACACGGGTCTCAGAGAACGAGCCTCTGAAGAGCGTCCAGAAAGCCTTGGATGAGGACGAGCTGTTCCTCTTGAGTTTCGTCCCGGCCCTCAAAAGACTGACGCCGCAGAAAAGAGCCGCGGTTAAAATGCAGATCCAGAAGATCATGTTTGACGCAGAGTTCAAGGACCAGTGAACACACTGGTGTCGGACTCAATACAAGTACATGCAGCTTTACACTGGAGCCCGCAAACATCTGACTGTCAATTATAGCCGAAATTATGACTGTCGAAATTCTGACTTAAGACGTAAAAAAGTCAAAACTGACTTAAGTCAAAATTGAGACTATTTTCAGTGTACGGACTTCACGCTTCTTTTTTTCGTTAATGTTACTCAGTTGTCCTGCAGCCGAGCCCAATCTGGGTGTTTGGGTTTTGTATTTTTGAAATTATGCGTCAAAATTCAGACATATGTCAAAATTATGATATAAAGTAAAAATTCTGAATTAAAGACGTAAAAAAGTTGAAACTGACTTGAGTCAAAATTGCGACAAAAAGTTGGACTTCTGAAATTATGGTTGAAATTGCGAGTCAAAATTCTGACTTTAGTAAAAAATCAATTGACCTAAGTCAAATATGACAGTTGAAATTATGAGTAAAAATTCTGATATAAATTCAAAATTCTGACTGAAGCTGTAAAAAGTCAAAATTGAGACAAAAAGTTGAAATTATGACAGTAAGTTATAAGATATAATTAAGTCAAACAATCATAATTATGACAGTTAAAATTCTGAGTCAAAATTCTGATTTGTCATAATTATCAATGAAATAAAAAGTCGAAACTGCCTTAAAAAGTCAGAATTATGACATCAAATGTTGAATTAATGTATGACATTAAATTGACTTGAAAGATCATAATAAATGACATTAAAATGTCAAAATTATTGAGACAAAAAAGTAATTTCAACCTTTTTCCTCACATTTTCAATATTTTATCATAATTTATGGAGATAGCTTTAGTTTAACAGAAGGCGGTACAGCACAAACACACACTGCTGATACGGAGTAAATAAAAACCCTTCAAAAACATGTTTAAAATTAATTTTAATCACCATCTGGACAGTCAACATGTGCTTATGCTTTTCACACATTCCCTCCCAAATGTTCCCAGAAACTTAATAATACACATTGTCATTCTATATGAATAAATCGTCATGTGCTATTAAGACGTTCGGAATTATTTTTAACCTCTATTTTCTACAACCCTTTTATTTGAATGATAAAAAAGCTTTAGTGTGATCCATGTTGAAACATATTTACAAAGAAAAACATTCAGTGTTAATTAAAAGGAAAGTATTCAAGGTTATTGTCCAGAAGAACATTTATGCGTTTATAGGATTTCTACATATATTATTTTGCTGTGTTAACACGAGTGACATCATTTGGCACCGTAACCGTAGAAAAATCCAATGAAGGATTTGAAATCGAATTCTTTTTAAATCCAGGAACATGAGCAGAAGAGTGTGTGTTTACAGCATCGCAGACATGCAATCTCTTTCATAGAAAAAGACGAGTTTCTTTTCAAAATCCCATCAGGAGACACACACACACACACACACACACACACAACTGAGATTTTAGTGGATCTTTAGCCTTCAGGAAGAGCCATAATGGAGTGAAAAATGCTGTTCTTGCTCAGTGTGTGTGTCTTGTTTCCAGTCCAAATATCTAAACATTCTTAAATCAAGATGCATTTAGTAAATTAGTAAAATGCCTTGTTTTCTGGGGAAATCAATCAAAATTAAGTGAGTTTTTGCATAAAACAAGCAAAATGATCTCCCAATGGTGTCAGAAAAATACACTTAATTCAAACAGAAACAAGATTATTTTTCTGACCCCGTTGGCAGATAATTTTGCTCGTTTTATGCAAAAACTCACTTAATTTTGATTTATTCCTCCAGAAAGCAAGACATAATATCTCATCCCATTTTACTCATCTAGTAAACGCATCTTGATGTAAGAATGTTTAGATATTTGGACTGGAAACTAGACACACACACTGAGCAAGAGAAGCATGTTTGCCGTGTGTTCAGGCGATCAGCAGCCAGAACATGATGAGGAGCGCCACCAACAGGAAGAGGCGGGACAGGAACTGCTCGTCCGTGTGCTGGGGGGTCCCTGGGGCCGCTGCGGGGTCAAAAGGTCAAACTTATTTATATAGCACCTTAAAACAACATGAATCCTGACCAAAGTGCTGCACAACAGACATAACAAAATATAATCATACAATAAAAAATAAATATTTTTATTGATCTCAAGATTGCATTATTAGATTGATTTCAGACAGACTCAGTTTCAATAAAGCCCCTTTCACACAGAGATTCCAGAAAATACACGGATAAAGCGACCCAGGATTTGACCCGGGTTCGTTTGATTTGCTTCATTCACACTGCCAGTGATTTGCCGGAATCAGAGAGCGCGTTCACACACAACCCGTGTATGTTCCGGAAAGACACGTGACATCGATGTGACATGTATACGTGTATAGTTTGCTTATGAGCTGCGATTTCTCTCTGGAGAAACCACGCTTGAGCATTTTTTTCTCTGATTCGATCATAAACTAGCGCATTACGTACCGTTTCACTAGCCTGCTTTCACTTCAGCGTCATCATTACGACACGGCATTGGTTACGGCTTTTGTTCACACAGCGTGTGTTCCGGGTCTGAACGCGGCACTGTTACTAGATCCCCGACCCGGCATTGACCCCGGCATCAGTCCCGGGTCGTGTTTGCGTTCACACAGAAGGCACTCTGGCAATTTGCCGGGTTCAAAGCGCTGTGTGAAAGGGGCTTAAATCACACTGCAAAACATCATATTCCGGTCTTGTTTTCCAGCACAAATATCTACACACTCTTAACCCTCTCGAGCTCTTCGCGTGTCGGTCAAAAATGACCTTTTTTTTTTTTGTCAATGAAATTAATCTATTATATTTTAGTTTAATATTTAGTATTTTTAGGGGATTTTATGATACTAAATGATATTTTCGCTGTATTTATAATCCATTTATTCACTCTTTGAGCGTAGAGCTGATAATTTAATGTCCAGCTTAAACTGTGGTAAATCTGGAACGCTTTAGAGCGACAGACTGAAGTTTGATCTCTTCTCAAACACGACACTTGCAGATTATATTTTTAAAGTGACAAAAAGTTTTAAAAAGTGAACTTAAGTTACAGAATTTTCCGTTTATTGTTATGAAAAATGCACAAAAATACTATTTTCAATTGTTATATTTTCCAAAGCCCGTTTCCCTCTAAAAGTGAGCTAATCTCAGCCGTAACTCTCCCCAGTGTGTTCCGCATGTGAGGCTGATCTCTCAGTAAACCAGCGTTCAGTGAGATGTTGTTCGGCTGCAGTTCCAAACGCTTCCACTAGAGGAAACTCGTCTCGCATTCATTTCCAATGCGGCATTTCTGAAGTGTGACTGTTGTTATCAGGACCATTTAACCTGTTCCACTCATGGCCATGGTGTGTGTGTGTGTGTGTGTGTTCACACAGCAAGTGCCAAAACCTTTACCAAGTTTCAGACAATTCCGATAAAAAAAAAAAAAAAACGTAACATTTTTCTGTCAAAAATGCCCGAAGAGCGCCAGAATCAAGACACATTTACTGGACAAGCAAAATTACTCACTAGCCAAGTTTCCATCCACTTGTCAATCGAATTATCTGAAGTTCGGTAAAAAAAACTCATGCGAATAAAGCTGGTGAAAGTGTGTTTCCATCCAACGGCTTTAAAGCGGATAAAAACCTGTGTGTAATGACGTCACATGCTGCGATCAAATTGGTATATCGAATTGATTTGAGACATGTTAAGGTGTTTCCATTCATTTCCGCACTGAATCGCACAACATTCAAGCCAACATTTGCCAACAAAGTTTTGCTAGACAAAATGGATCGCGCATCTACCAACAAATGATCAATATTGCACAAGTTGTGGCCTAATAGTGCTTATGTGCTAGCTGATAGCGCCATATGTGAAGGATAATGTATAGCGAGGCGGTTGTTAGCCTGAAGGGGTTGTATTCGCTATAACAACCGCATTATCCCGCTACCTACCAAATAAATCAATAATTTGACACAAAATATTGATGTAAAAAGGAGTTTATTGATTTAAAAACAAGTGTATTGCTTCCGCTAAAGAAAATAGTCCGTTCCGTCTCTCAACTGCGTCCATGGCAACGCTCTGTTGTTCATGGCAACGGTGTGTTACACTTAGCAACGGTGTGTTATCAAGAAATAACAGACCGCATTCTACATTAGAATTCAACCAATCCATGTAATAACAAGCTATAATAAGAAAACAACGAGGCTATGATGATGCAGAGCACGCAAACGGAATCTTCTTCTTCTATGTTTTGTGTTGCAACCATAAAATCACCTAAAACTTAATCACAATTCATTATTTATTCGGCAAATAACGTTTCCATCCGCGTTTATCGCATAAGCCGTACATCGATCAAGATGAAATCCGATGAGACCGAACGCATTTCATCTGAGTCGATATTCATGAAATTCAATCGAATTTTCCTGTTTCCAGAAGGCATCTTCCCTTCGATATCACTGAATGCGGATAAAAACGTGTGGAAGGAAACATAGCTAGAGATTCATTTGCATCATCCTTCTTTCTTGAGTTCATTCAGTGAGAAAACATGATGTTTACTTAATCACCTTATTAATAACTTCCTAATGCAGGTCAAAGTTTGCTCATGTTGTACCTGGAGGTGGTCTTCCGTCGTTGATGTTGAACGCCGTGGCAAAGATCCCGAAAGGAAAAGCCCCGATCCCGAACGACATCTGGAAGCCTCCGTCTCCGAAGCCGAAGCCCTGAAACCCCTGCAAACACACACAAAGTTTAAATTATGACTCACAAAGTCATAAGATATAATTATTAATAAAGAGTCATACTTATCACAGTTGAAATTATAAAAGTCAAAATTCTGATTTAAGTCATAATTATCAATGATAAAAAGTCAAAATTGCCTTAAAAAGTCAGAATTATAACGTTTAAAAAGTCAAATATATCAAAAATGATGACATGCTAAGGCATAATTATGATCAAACAGTCAAAATTAGGTTAAAATGTTGAAAATTAGGAAAAAAGTTGAAATTACTTTGTCTCAAGTCTGAATTTTGACATTTTTAATGTCATAATTATATGACATTGACTTGAAAGATTATAATTATGACATAAAAAAGTCAAAATTCAGACTTGAGTCAAAGTAATTTCAACTTTTTTCCTAATTTTCAACATTTTAACCTAATTTTGACTGTTTGATCATAATTATGCCTTATAATTTTCGATATATTTGACTTTTTATCTCCTGATTATTAACGTACTTTGCATGAACTGTAAAGTACCGATGACTGTCTCGACACACAGTGATACGAACAGTGACGATGTTGTGGATCTGCTTTGTTCTCCACATGAACGAACCGAACCGAACTCTTCCAGTCTCAGATAAACCCGTGTTTGAGGGCGGGGCTTAGAGACGCTGCTCAGCCAATCGGAGGGCATTATGCTAATGAGTTACACACACAGATTGAGCAGGAAGTGAGACTGAATTACTGACGACTCGTTTGAGTTCAGAATCACTTCTTTCTTTCTAAACTCCATTTATCTGATCTTTCAAACGTTTACATTCACACACAGGTTCATCACACACTACATGAGAGAGCCACTTATTTTAGTATCATTTAAATGCCATTTTAGTTATTTATTAATAGTTTGAATTAGTTTTATATTTTCCCTTTTAGTAAAATTTAGTCATTTTGTAGAGTTTTTATGTCTATATAAATGAGCTATTTTAATATTTCAGTTAACATTTATTTAATATCAAGTAATAATTATTTTATAGTTTTAGTCTGAACAACATGAGGGCGACTAAACGGTGACAGAATCTTCATTTTGAGGACGACTACAATGTTCATCCAGTAATTAACCCGCCGCAGGAGCGTTAGGAGTGGAGAGCAGAATGTGATGCAACGCTAAGCGTCAGATGATGTCATCCCTCGCTCCGCCGCCGTCCGCTGAGACGCCTAATAAGCCCCGCCGGGACGCTCGTCCCACTAATGAATCGCTACAGCAACCTCCATCCGTGTAACAGTTTCATCACAGAAGCCGTGTGCAATGATTGCGTTGCAAACCCCAGTCCCTCTAGAAAAACACAGAGTTTTTGTGTGATTGTTGCGGGCAAAAGTCCTTGATTATGCGGCCCGTTTTCTTGGAAATGCGATGGCGGGAACTTGCAAAAACTGCGGTTTGATGAAAAAGTGATTCCCCAACGCCCTGTTCTCACCTTTACCTTACTGTAAAGAGTCATTTCTTATTCCTTCCTATGATAAGCAAGCATATACATCACAGAAAGTGCTGGAATATCTCAGTTCTCATCTTGTTTTATTTCAGAGCTTAATAAACACATCAAACTTTCAAAACACTGATGAGTCAAACAAGTTCTGTAGCTTTACAAAAGGAATATGCTACAACTTCTGTAAAAATTAATAACTACAAATATAGAAAAATAAAGTGTGCTCCTGTTTTACAGCTTTCCGATGATGTTCACGTCGCGTAATCACGTCACTTCATACCGTTCCCATGGCAACGGGGGAAACGGCGGCTCTCGTGTGAAGCAAACGCAACATTTCTCAACTTTCTGCTGAGATATATGTGACGTTTTTTGCAACGAAAATGCGGGGATTATGAAATCATGCAAGATCCACATATTTTGCACGGAAATCGGCAATTTATGCAGCGAAAGTGCGGCGTTTTAAAAAAAAGAATGCGGCCCCGCATAAATATGCAGACTTTGGCTGATTATGCACTGAATCATGCGATCGCATAATCACGTTTTTCTGGAGGGACTGAAATGCGTGTACAACCATAAATGCTGTGTGTGTGTGTGTGTGTGTGTGTGCAGGCCAGCTGACAGTCTTGTCTGGGCCCGGGACAAGATAATCTTAGATGCGCCCCCCCCCCCCCCACGATTTTTTTTATTTTTTATAAAACACCATATACTTTTACCCAAAATGAATAATAAAAACACGTTTAAATGGGTACATTTTCTATAACTGTCTTCATTTTCTTTTCTGACATAGCCTACTGCAGTTCTTGTTAAAACACACTAGACATGCATAATCTGTGCATTTTGGGCACTTTTTGTGTGAAATCATATTTATTTTTTGTCCATCAAAAGTGTGCTTTCACTTTTAAGCATGAGCAGCACAGCAAAAATAGACTCGGATCTGACCCATTATCTGTTCCCCGATGATGACAGTGATGCATTTCAGCCGGCTTTTTATTTCTCATCTCCATAAATAGTAGTAAAGCTAATCCAAGGGCTAGAAATCAATGAATTCTTTGCTAATACTTCCTCATCATCATGGAGAGCGCAGTTCGCACCGCTTTCTCCTTTCCACAAGCGCGTGCTCTCCCGTGGCGTCTGTCGTTGCTTTGCAACAATGAACTTAGGCGCGCCTGTAAAAACGAGCGCGCCGCGTCGCTATTATGAGCTAATATCCAAAATATTTCCATATGTGGCTCTTTCCTCCTTTCTTATCAACAAGTGGATTTACAGCCACCACATCAGCAGCACCGCCGGTCGCCATGTCTCAGCGCTTTTATGAAGAGGACGCAACTGCACGCGCTTTAGGCATGCACGCGCATCCCGGGTTTGAGAAAACCTGGTACCGTGGCGTGACGTTTAAAAAGAAATGTGTACCGACTTGGTACCGAAGTGCCGGGTCTTTGACAACACTCATAAACGTTGGCTGCGCTGTTTCTTACCTTGCTCTACGTTGACTTTACTAACGTTAGTTCCAGGTTCACCGTCACCACCTTTTTAAAAATATTTGTTTAGGGCATCTCGAAGGCCTCTATTTTCTTCTTCTCTTTTCTTTTCTGAGCACCGGACTTGTGCTGACATTTTGAGCGTAACGTTAGCCTACTGAACTTCAAATCAAATGACAACATCATATTTCGATCAGTGGCCAAACCATTTTTGTTTGGGGGGCGGGGGGGTTCTTGACCACTATTTCAAGGACAATTAGGAAGAAAACGAATAAAAAGCTTTTATGTAACTCAAATATTAGATATTTTTTCAACAAATATGCCTATTTTATTTATTTTTTTAACAATTATTCCATAATTTAATGAGGGCCCAGTTCTGGGCCCCCCTCCCTACCCTGGGCCCGGGACAACAGACCCGTTTGTCCCCCCCTGTCGGCGGGCCTGTGTGTGTGTGTGTATATATAAAGTGCTGTGAAACAATTAATCGCGATTAATCGCATTCAAAATAAAAGTTTGTGTTTACATAATATATGTGTGTGTATAATTATTTCATATATATATTTATACATAAATGAACACACACACGAATATATTTCGGAAAATTTATATATAAAAAAATTATATTTATATATAATATAAATTATATCTACAGTATATACATGCAAATATTTCTCAAATATAAAAACATGCGTGTTTATATATACAAAATAATTATACACAGTACACACACACACACATATATTATGTTATTTTTAGATGCGATTAATCATTGCCCAGAACTAATATATATACACTCACCGGCCACTTTATTAGGTACCCCATGCTAGTAACGGGTTGGACCCCCTTTTGCCTTCAGAACTGCCTCAATTCTTCGTGGCATAGATTCAACAAGGTGCTGGAAGCATTCCTCAGGGACTTTGGTCCATATTGACATGATGGCATCACACAGTTGCCGCAGATTTGTCGGCTGCACATCCATGATGCGAATCTCCCGTTCCACCACATCCCAAAGATGCTCTATTGGGTTGAGATCTGGTGACTGTGGAGGCCATTTTAGTACAGTGAACTCATTGTCATGTTCAAGAAACCAATTTGAAATGATTAGAGCTTTGTGACATGGTGGAAGTAGCCATCAGAGGATGGGTACATGGTGGCCATAAAGGGATGGACATGGTCAGAAACAATGCTCAGGTAGGCCGTGGCATTTAAACGATGCCCAATTGCCACTAAGGGGCCTAAAGTGTGCCAGGAAAACATCCCCCACACCATTACACCACCACCACCAGCCTGCACAGTGGTAACAAGGCATGATGGTTCCATGTTCTCATTCTGTTTACGCCAAATTCTGACTCTAACATCTGAATGTCTCAACAGAAATCGAGACTCATCAGACCAGGCAACATTTTTCCAGTCTTCAACTGTTCAATTTTGGTGTGCTCTTGCAAATTGTAGCCTCTTTTTCCTATTTGTAGTGGAGATGAGTGGTACCCGGTGGAGTCTTCTGCTGTTGTAGCCCATCCGCCTCAAGGTTGTGCGTGTTGTGGCTTCACAAATGCTTTGCTGCATACCTCGGTTGTAACGAGTGGTTATTTCAGTCACTGTTGCCCTTCTATCAGCTCGAACCAGTCTGGCCATTCTCCTCTGACCTCTGGCATCAACAAGGCATTTCCGCCCACAGAACTGCCGCTCACTGGATGTTTTTTCTTTTTCGGACCATTCTCTGTAAACCCTAGAGATGGTTGTGCGTGAAAATCCCAGTAGATTAGCAGTTTCTGAAATACTCAGACCAGCCCTTCTGGCACCAACAATCATGCCACGTTCAAAGTCACTCAAATCACCTTTCTTCCCCATACTGATGCTCGGTTTGAACTGCAGGAGATTGTCTTGACCATGTCTACATGCCTAAATGCACTGAGTTGCCGCCATGTGATTGGCTGCTTAGAAATTAAGTGTTAACGAGCAGTTGGACAGGTGTACCTAATAAAGTGGCCGGTGAGTGTATATATATATATATTAGTGTGTGTGTGTGATGATCACTGTGAGTGTTTAGCTCACACTGTGTGAGTGTGTTAAAGATACTCACGCCTCGGTTCTCGGGTTCGGGCCGCTGTCCCTGCGGTCGTGGAGGAGTCCGCTCTCTGAACACACAGCAAAATCACTTCAGACTTCAATAGTTCACTCAGTGGTGTACTGGTGTGTGTATGTGTGTATAATCACATTATTCATATAACGCTTCATACAGTATAGACTGATTCACAGTCATAAACAGGAAAATAACAGAATCAATTATGCAAACTGTGTGTGTGAGTAACTGAGTATGAGTGTGTGAGTGTGTGTGTGTGTATGAGTGTGTGGCTGTGTGAGTGTGTGTGTGTGAGTATGAGTGTGTGCGTGTGAGTGTGTGGGTGTGAGTGTGTGTGAGTAGGAGTGTCCGTGTGAGTGTGTGTGTGTGTGAGTATGAGTGTGTGCGTGTGAGTGTGTGTGTGTGTGTGTGTGTGAGTATGAGTGTGTGCGTGTGAGTGTGTGTGTGAGTATGAGTGTGTGTGTGAGTATGAGTGAGCATGAGTGAGCGTGAGGGTGTGAGTGTGTGTGAGTAGGAGTGTCCGTGTGCGTGTGTGTGTGTGTGTGTGTGAGTATTCATTTCCAGTAAACTTTGACCCTGTGGGAATGTTTTTAAGTCCCCATGAGGAAACAAGGTTATAAATCACACAGAATAATCAATTTTGAAAATCTAAAATAGCAATAGTTTCTTTCTAAAGTCATATTTCAAAGCTCTACAACACAAAAATCATTAGCTATCTCTCTCTCTCAAAACACACACACACACACACTCACACACACCTGGGGTCCTGTTGGCCGGTGCTGCCTCTGCCGTACAGCGGGATCACCTTCTCTCGGCTGATTCCTGCTTTACACACGGGACACACCTGTCTGTTCGGCCTGGTTTCCAGCCACTGCACACACACACACACACACGGTTCAGGTGCATCGAACTAAAGTCACGTCACATGACCATGAAACACTGCAACACTGCAACACTCACCTGATGCAAACACGGCCAGCTGGAGGACACACACGTCACAGGAGCGATCCGAGAGGAGAGAGAAACAAGAGTTGAGCGAGTCACTAGAAGAGGTGTGTGTGTGTGTTTTAATTTAATTTATGTATGAGGACAGAAATTTGTATGATGACATGGTATTACAACGTGCACGTGATTTATAAGTCCTCCAATATAGAGTTTTGAGTACATCACTTCTATGGAGAGTCCCCACAGAGATAGCGAACCAGACATGTGTGTGAGTGTGTGTGTGTGTGTGTGTGTGTGTGTGTGGTCTCACCAGAACAGGTGTCCACACAGGCTGATGACGGCATCTTTAGATGTGTCGAGGCAGATGTTACACTCAAAGGTGCCGTCCTGAGTCCCACTGCTGCTGTTCTCTGTTCCTGCTGGACTCTCACTCGCTGCGGCACTGGCCATGATCTCACTGATGACCTCAGCGCACGCTACACACACACACACACACACACACACATCAGTGTGATACCATAGAGGACAGGAGTCTACGATTCTCTAGACAAAAATACAGACACACATGATAATAATCACGTCAGGATATTGTACATGACTATACACACACACATTTATACTTACAATAATTAGAAGCGAACTGTCAGTCAAAATAACAAAGCACAGACACACACAGTCAAAAACAGACACACACACACAGTTAAAAACAAACACACACACAGTTAAAAACAAACAAAACAGACACACACACAGTTAAAAACAAACACACACAGTTAAAAACAAACACACAGTTAAAAACAAACACACACACATACAGACAAACAAAAACACAGAAGCGAAATGTCAGTCAAAATAACACACCGCACTAACGTTGTTAAGTGCATCAGCATTTGTTGACATTAGCTCTTTAGCGGTTTAGTTCGCTGATCTTACACTCAAACAACACGGCTATCCGTATCCTAATCGCTAACACGTCT
>NW_026607235.1:162500-262500 GCF_029890125.1 Rhinichthys klamathensis goyatoka | reverse complement strand
TAAGACAAATTAATCTTAATAATAAAATAATATTAAATAACGAAAAATATATAGGCTATTAAAATAAATTCAACATTTGAAAGTGAACACATGAAAAACACATCTAACAGTAAGTTAGTAGAAAACAGTAATAATGTAATTTAATATAAACTAAATATTTTCCAAATAATATTTTACACATTTATATTAATTGGGTTTTGAAAAATCTTATGATTGGGTCACAGGAACGAGGATGATCTGTGGGATTTTCCCATCCGTTTGTTGCTCTATTGTTATTATAAAACGAGTTTATTGCACAGTAATTTCGCCTTGGCTTTTGCCTTGCTTATTTGGGGACATTTAATCTTATATTTAACAATATTATTATAACATTATTTTTCTGTTATCTCTGTAAAGCTGCTTTGAAACAATCTGCATTGTAAAAGCGCTATATAAATAAAGATGACTACTTTTTATATATTATAACAAAAGTAACACATATTACATGCCAGGGAGCAGGACAATAATATACCTTTTTAAAAGATTCAGTCTTTACAGTCTTCTTATTGGAAGAGTCAGAAATCAAATACATAAACTGTTTTAACAGAGAAAGGCTTACACTTACAATATTTACACGTTTGTACAAAATACTTAGCGAGAAACAAAATTAGATTGAGTAAACAAACAACATCTGACTGTCCTTTTTCACAATGTGTATAACCCAGAATAACATTTTCATATTTCAATGGGATTTCAGGAATTATATATTACCACAAAAAAAAAAAAAAACTTTAAATGTTTTTCCAAAAATTCTTAGTACACTCACAATACCAATATAAATGAGAGAAATCTTCATTTTGGAGACCAGGAGCAATTTGCATCAAAGTCTCAGAAATAAACCTTTGTAAAAAAAAAAAAAAAAAAAAAAAATGTGTGGGATAGCAACGATGTATAATTTTAGACTTTTCTTTTATCTTATTGTACATAAATATTTTTTTGTGGCAAAGCCCACACTCTAGCCCAGTTAATTTCACATGTACAGGTGAAACTCGAAAAATTAGAATATCGTGCAAAAGTTCATTTATTTCACTAATTCAACTTAAAACTTGAAACTAATATAGGCCTATTATATAGACTCATTACATGCAAAGTGAGATATTTCAAGCCTTTATTTGTTATAATGTTGATGATTATGGCTTGCAGCTTATGAAAACCCCACATTCAAAATTAGAATATTGTGAAAAGGTTTTCCTAGCTATAATTAGTTTCACCTTTTAAGTTGAATTACTGAAATAAATTAACTTTTGCACAATAAATTAATTTTTCAAGTTTCACCATGTATGTCTGATCTAATAAAAGACGGCAATAGGACAAGAGAGACATATTTCTGGAACAGCACGAATACTCCTGTTTGAGTTGGTGGTTCACATACAGTAGCTACTGAAAGCGAAAACCTACGTTTTTTTCAGGATAATAGTTATAACTGTGAATCTTATTTGATACTATATTGTATAAAGCGCTATAGACATATAAGTGACTTGACTTTGAAAGCTATGAGGAACACATTATCTCAGGGGCCTTCACAGATTTTAGCGGGAAAAAAACATTTCAGCCTCTTGCAAAATCCAGCCGCCATTTTCCTCTCGCGTCTTCTCGCGATAACTGAGCGCGGACGCGCGCTTGAGAGAGAGATCAGCAGTGATGGCGGACGCGGAGCTGGCACTCGATCTCACTGACAACAAGCAAGAAGAATCAGGGGATTCTCCGACTGACGAAGGAGAACCGGAGCCCCAACAGACAGAGGAGAACACAAATGGCGTTAAAACGTAATTTGGAGCTTTTTAAATCTCAAATACTGCATGTGTTGCGTCTATTACGTGTGTGTTGTTTGCGCGGCCTGTGCGCGTTCACAGAGGAAAGATTCATGTTTATTTCTATCTTCAGATCAGTCGCGGTTCGTCACGAAGAAATTATAATGGAGAAACTATCTTAAGATGCACTCGGTTCGTCGCGAGTGTATCTTAAGATAGTTTCTTCAAATTTTCCTTTCCTCTCAGCGCGTAACGTTATGTTTCTGTCATCGGTTTGTTGTGTGGCGCTGCTTTCATTAGTGGCGCGCGCCAATCAAAGCGGTAACCCATGGCAACCGCCGCATCATTAGCGACTGTTCGTGTGTAGAGCGCATTAGTTCGCACTCATAGTTTATTTTCAATGTAGTTTTTGTTAAAGTCACCATGAAATCAAAATGGACGATTCTTAGGGGTTTTAATGGAATATTGCAGCAAATCACAACCATCCAATCAAATCCTCACTGGCAAAATCAAGCCCCGCCCTACATTTGTTCTTTTAATTTATTCACTGCATAACAGAACAATATACACGTATATAGAGTATCACAATGTATGCAACTGTTATCTATTACATTTATAATACCAACAAAGGAAACAACAGAAAGAAAAAAATAAAATTAAAATAGAAATAACTTTAAAAAAAATATATATATATATATATAGAGCCTAGGGGGTAACTTACAAAAAATTCCAAAAAGAAATGGATTTAAAATTTCTATACATGTTTTACTTTTTTATTTCTTGCATCTTTTAGGGCCTCAATATAATGCCTGAGTTCAATTTTAAATAATATAATGTTAGGTTTATTATATACGTCACAATAGGAAAGACATAAAAAACGGATGCTGCGTTAATTAATAATAATAATAATAATAATTCATTACATTTATATAGCGCTTTTTCTGGGACCTCAAAGCGCTTCACATATGGAAGGGGGGAATCTCCTCAACTAATTGCGTTAAATATATTTGAAAATATTAATCACACACGTTAATGTTGACAGCCATAATATATTTATTTATTATATCATAAATATATATTTATTTATGTATTATATATGTTTTTAAAAAAAAAAAATTATAGGCCTTTAGCCTGTGTAGTTGGACTGCTTTATGTGTGTTGAAGTTTTTTTCCCTCTCCGTGTTTCTGCAGCGACGCCGAGGAGAAGCCGGATCCCAAAGAGAAAAGCTCCGGGGGCCGAAAGTCTCACCGCTACCATCCGTATAAAGAGCGGCACGCTGGCGGAGACAAGAAGGCCTCGCTCAGGAACCGGGTGTTCATTAGCAATATCCCTTATGATATGAAGTGGCAGGCTATTAAAGATCTAATGCGCGAGAAAGGTAACGCACACAGACAGCGCAGCGTCCCCGTCCCGTCCTCTCCCTCTCTCGTATCTGTCATGTAGCGGAGCGGTTGTTCTTCGTCTTTGGACGCTGTTCTGGCCGGTGTGAATATGTTTTGACTCTAGGCTATTCTGGTATCTGCTGTAGTCTCTCACTGTAGCTTGATCTCACTGATATTTTGAAGGATTTGTACAGGTGGGTGGTCAAACCTGTGATTTTTCTACATCTTTGCACTAGCGCTGCACGATTAATCGCAATGAAACCGCACGCGATTTGGCAAGGACTACGATTATTTTATGTGCAGTTTGTCAGTGATCGGTGGTAAATACTCCTCCATCTGAACACCAGAGGGCGTCTCACACACACACCACATATCCATCTGAACACCAGAGGGCGTCTCACACACACACACACACACACCACATATCTATCTGAACACCAGAGGGCGTCTCACACACACACACACACACCACATATCTATCTGAACACCAGAGGGCGTCTCACACACACACACCACATATCCCTCTGAACACCAGAGGGCGTCTCACACACACACACCACATATCCCTCTGAACACCAGAGGGCGTCTCACACACACACACACACACCACATATCCATCTGAACACCAGAGGGCGTCTCACACACACACACCACATATCCATCTGAACACCAGAGGGCGTCTCACACACACACACCACATATCCATCTGAACACCAGAGGGCGTCTCACACACACACACCACATATCCCTCTGAACACCAGAGGGCGTCTCACACACACACACACACACCACATATCTATCTGAACACCAGAGGGCGTCTCACACACACACACCACATATCTATCTGAACACCAGAGGGCGTCTCACACACACACACCACATATCCCTCTGAACACCAGAGGGCGTCTCACACACACACAACACATATCC
Source organism: Rhinichthys klamathensis goyatoka (assembly GCF_029890125.1). Classification (NCBI taxonomy): domain Eukaryota; kingdom Metazoa; phylum Chordata; class Actinopteri; order Cypriniformes; family Leuciscidae; genus Rhinichthys; species Rhinichthys klamathensis. Next base: position 258,397 of record NW_026607235.1, on the reverse strand, counting down.
CTCTGAACACCAGAGGGCGTCTCACACACACACACCACATATCCATCTGAACACCAGAGGGCGTCTCACACACACACACCACATATCCATCTGAACACCAGAGGGCGTCTCACACACACACACCACATATCTATCTGAACACCAGAGGGCGTCTCACACACACACACCACATATCTATCTGAACACCAGAGGGCGTCTCACACACACACACCACATATCCCTCTGAACACCAGAGGGCGTCTCACACACACACAACACATATCCCTCTGAACACCAGAGGGCGTCTCACACACACACACACACCACATATCCCTCTGAACACCAGAGAGCGTCACACACACACACACACACCACATATCCCTCTGAACACCAGAGAGCGTCACACACACACACACACACCACATATCCCTCTGAACACCAGAGAGCGTCACACACACACACACACACCACATATCCCTCTGAACACCAGAGGGCGTCTCACACACACACACCACATATCCCTCTGAACACCAGAGAGCGTCACACACACACACACACACCACATATCCCTCTGAACACCAGAGAGCGTCACACACACACACACACACCACATATCCCTCTGAACACCAGAGAGCGTCACACACACACACACACCACAAATCCCTCTGAACACCAGAGGGCGTCTCACACACACACACCACATATCCCTCTGAACACCAGAGAGCGTCACACACACACACACACCACATATCCCTCTGAACACCAGAGAGCGTCACACACACACACCACATATCCCTCTGAACACCAGAGGGCGTCTCACACACACACACCACATATCCCTCTGAACACCATAGAGCGTCACACACACACACACACACCACAAATCCCTCTGAACACCAGAGAGCGTCACACACACACACCACATATCCCTCTGAACACCAGAGAGCGTAGAACAGACACACACACTTTTTGCATGAGATGTGAAAAATATGAAAATGTTTACAGATTGAAACACACTTTGCAGCTTTCTTATTTTTAAAACCAATTTTGTGTTTAGGTGTTGAATTTCTGATCTTGAAATTAAAAACAAAGGCTGGTTTCCTCCAAATTAAGAAGCAGATTAATTAAGTAATATTCCTTATAAGATTTGTCATAAGAGAAAAAAAACACACCACATTTTTAAAGCACATGATTCCAGGAAACCCCTATCGGCCTCACACTCTCTGTATCTGAATAAACAGAAGATTGAAACGCTCTGATTAAACACGACTAATAAACACACGACTGCCGTATTCTGTGTGAGAAGCGAATCATCTCACAGAAGGACGAGCTCAGCTGTCCTGATGAAGTGAGTTTGGAGTAAAAGCATGTTGTTAAATGTTGTCTTTTGTTGGACAAGAGCAATGTTCCCTCTAATTTTTTTTCTTGCTGAGCAAAACTTTTTTCTATTGGGCGGACATTTTTCGCCACCTGAGCCAAAATATTCTTTATACCTGACCTGTACAGCATACGTAGAAACACAATGGTTTCAACATTCAGTTGTAACTTTTAACTTGAATGTGCCATTTCTATGTTATTTGACCCTTGATGTAACTTATTGGTATTAAATCATATTTTCGAAAAACAAGCTTCTTAACAAATTAAGAAGTCTCTAAATGAAGCACATTTTAGGTTACCTGATTTTTTTTTTTTTTTTTTTTTTTTTTTTTTTTTTTTTTACAGTGCTGTTAACTGTACAGTCTTTAGCAAGAAATCCTATGAAAAATAATTTACAAAATCTTCTGCAGGACAGTTCAATTCTTTACAATAATAGAATATAGTATGGAAGAAAATTAAGCTGTTACACTGAGATGGTTTGGGAAAACCATAAAGTGTTTTTGTACAGTGAATTAATTGTGTACAGGAAGCATTAAACCATCAAAGTTAAATGATTGTTTATTGCTTATGAATTTCCCATATTTTCTTTAGCAGGGGGTTTCAAACCTTTTAATGGCAAGGAGCCCTAAACAATACCCTTGTGAGATTCTTTATTTAGGATTATAATATAATAAAATATAGGCCTAATATAATATAATATAAAAAAAACGAATTGAAGTATTTGAAGTGATATAATATATCAGTTTAAATGCTTCAATTTGTTTACATATTATATTATTATAATATGAAAACAAACTGAAGCATTTAAATAGATCTATTAGCTAAATATTTTCAAGAAAAGTGAATGTGAACTCTTTTATAATCTAACCATCCCTGAAACTCCCGCACACACAAAAACATCTATTTAAACTAATGTATTTTGAGTTTGCACGCGGGTGGGTGTGTTACCGTTCTGTGTTCATCAACCGTTATTTCCACCACTTTAATCAAACCACTCTTCTTTAAAATATGATGATGTGATTTTATTGCACGTCTATGAGTTTCTCGTTGCCTCTTGTATTGAGCTATTTGGTCCGCACACACGACTCACTGCCAATCACACGCGCTCACATCATCTTTCTATGAAACCTGTAAACTGCATTCACCAGTTTTCACTCTATAGCGGTTGACCAGAGCACTGCAATTATTTCTCACATAAACTACAATCAAATGGATTTCCCCACACATTTCGCCTCAGTCATCTGCGTGGCATTTTATTCTTTTCTGCGCGCCGCCGCTTCAGAAGTGCGCGGCCGAGGCATCAGAAGTGCGCGGCCACGCACGCGCGCAGCTTAGAGGGAACATTGGACAAGAGGTTCATAAATGCTTCTCATGTTCAAATGCACTTTATACTCAAACTCAGTGTTTTCAGAGTGAGCCGCGTTTACTGAGCCGTGCTTCACTGACACGCTGCACATTACTAATAATCACAGCATTTGCCATTTCATAATCGCGATAAACCAACTCGTTTTAAAGGAGTAATTCACTTTAAGATGAAAGTTACCCCATGATTTACTCTCCCTCAAGTCATCTTAGTGTATATGACTTTCTTCTTTCAGACGAACACAATCAGTTATATTAAATACGTCCTGCTCTTCCAAGCTTTATAATGGCAGTGAATTGCAACCAACAGATTGAAGCTCAAAAAAGTGCATCTTTCCGTCATAAACTCCAAACGGGTCCGGCGGGTTAATAAAGGCCTTCTGAAGCAAAACGGTGTGTTTGTGTTAGAAAAATATTCATATTTAACTTTATAAAGTGTAATAACTAGCTTCAAGTAGATTGCCTATGTTCGTTTAGCTAGAATTTGACTTTGTAACATGTTAAATATGGATATTTTTCTTTTCTTTTTGCTTCAGAAGGCCTTTATTAACCCGCCAGAGCTGTGTGGAGCACTTTATGATGGACAGATGCACTTTATGATGGATAGATGCACTTTTTATAATGTTAAATTTAATGTAATTTAATGTATATATTTTTTATAATGCACTATATAAATGATGCACTTATGATGGACAGATGCACTTTTTTGATGGACAGATGCACTTTTATGATGTTAAATTTGTTATTTTATATATTTTTTTATAATGCACTATATAAATGATGCATTTTTTGAGCTTCAATCTGTTGGTTGCAATCCACTGCTATTATAAAGCTTGGAAGAGCCAGGACATTTTTTAATATAACTCTGATTGTGTTCGTCTGAAAGAAGAATGTCATACACACCTAGGATGGCTTGAGGGAGAGTAAATCATGGGCTAACTCTCATCTTAAAGTGAACTGCTCCTTTAAGTGCGATCACATGAGTTGCGGTTAATCGTGCGGCGCTACTTCGCACCTGTATATAGTGGAATAAATGCATCGGTTTGAGGCGGCGCTCGTGGAGCGGGCCGCAGGGTTCAGGTGTATGTGTTCCTGTAGCGTTGCACTCGGGGCGATCCACTGGTGATTTAAATGCCTTGTTCTCTGTGGTATTTTCCCTTTGTATGTCTCATGTAGTTGGTGAGGTTACATACGTGGAACTCTTTAAGGATGGAGAAGGAAAGTCAAGGGTAAGTGTTGGTGAATCTGCGAGGTTAAAATCGCACTCCGGTAGAGCCGATTACACTGTTGTTCCTTTGACCTTTGGGATGGATGGTGTGTTGATGTTACAGTAAAGACCATTATGATGATTATTTTGGTGCTGACCCGTTTGGCTGGGGTCCATCTGTCTCACATCTGATGATTGCTTAGGTGTTTTTTTATTTGGATTTAAGATCACGCCAACTGACCTACGAGAGTCATCTATCTGTCAGGTGTCTTTCCTTAAACCCCTTCATCCATCTGTCCGTTTGATCCGTTCTCTCTTTCCCGTAACAACAAGATCCAGTTTCATTTGCCCCTTTCTGAGTTTATTTGCTTTCATTTGTCCATCTCACTGTAGCCACGTCCCAATGAAATGTAAACGAGCTGATTAAAACGCTCCTGTACTTCATGAGCATGTTGTAATTGATCTTTCTGAAGCACTAATGATAAATGAGTTGAAGTGATTCTGATGATGTTCTTTCTTCTCCTCTTCCTCTTCTTCTTGGGACGTGCGTCTGCAGGGCTGTGGGTAAGAACCGCTTCACAACACATGAATTCATTCAGCAAAAACTAAACGCAGAGTTCGAACAAAGTGCTTAAAGCACCTAAATTTGACTTTTTTTAAACTTAAGTCCTGGAAAACCCTTGAAAAAAGCCTTATTTATGAAGAGGTGCTTGAATTGTTGAAAATTTGTGAATTTTTTTATATGAAACAATATTTTCACTCAAAATTAATGTTGCAGCCTGTCTGATAAAGATATAAAGACATTTCGCATGACTTTGAGCGTGATATTGCTCATATAAATATCCAAGTATATGAAACTGCTTTCATTCTTCAGGTCAATCAATGGTTAATGTTGCGAAACATTGCATACTGTGCATGTGCTGCACTTTATTTGTACCATTTTGTTTTATTAGTATGTTTATTTATCGGGTTACCTTTTTTAGAATTTGAAAGAGGATAAAGATATTGTTTTAAATTAGCGAGATCTCTGATTGTAGTCCTTGTAAACCAAAAAAGTAGTGCTTGAAAATGCATGTGTTTTATCTGAAGCGACTTGCATTGCATTACAATTATACGTCTTTTTTTTTAATGCATTCCTTGGGAATCAAACCCATAACCTTGGCGTTCATCTACTGTACTTTATTCATAGCTGTCAACATTGAACATTGAAAATAAGGGAGATTTCCCTAATTAATTATTTTAATTTATGTTTTCCCAAACCTTTATAAAAACTAATCAACTGTGAAATAAAGGTACTTAAATTGCTTTATAGGAAGTCAGAAATTATTATAATTAATTTTTTTCTAAACATTGAAAAAGTAATCACTTACATTGTTCTATAACATAAATAGTACAGATTTAATGTCTCTCACACACACACACACACTTGTCCTGACCGCTGCTCGTCTCTTTCAGTGTGGTTGAGTTCAAAGATGAAGAGTTTGTGAAGAAAGCCATTGAAGTCATGAGCAAACATGATCTGAACGGACGGCCGCTGAACATTAAGGAGGTAAGCGATCAGATCCCTTCATCCCGCGTGTGTGTTTGTGCAGACAGTGTGTGATGAGTGTGTCTGCCTGTTTCAGGACCCTGACGGGGATCATGCGCGGCGTGTTCTGCAGAGATCGGGCCGGATGTTCGGAGCGGGTCGAGGACAGGACGGTCCCGTCGGGATTAACGTTCCTCCTTCCATCGCCAACAACCCCAACATCCCTCCTGACATCATCAGCGCGCTGCAGGCCGGGCGCCTGGGAAACACCGTGTTCGTGGCCAACGTGAGTCCGTCACTGCGGTTCGAGTGTAGAGGGTTTGCACTGACGTCACTTTATTAGCAGAATAACAGTGGGAATGTAAGCCGTCGCATCTGTGGTAACGTGTAGATAGAGAAGAGAAGCGGGCCCAGGACTGAGCCTTGAGGCACACCCGAGCTGCTTCTGGAGCACAACACATGTTTGAGACTCCTTCTGCATGCACAAATCTCACTGCTTTATTACAATTAATTGCAAAATGATCGTTTGGGAATGTAAACTGAACACTGGGAACACACTCCCTCAGCCGGACTGAGTGGCGGAAGAGCTGCGGAGTGACTGGAGTCAATAGAGGAAACTGTGAATAAACGAGTACAACAAACAATTATCAGTTTAAACTAAAGCTTGGCCTCGATATAGAGTTTCTTACGACTGACCAGAGATCCGGTGATCGTGGATATGGACATGCGGCAGGAGTCGTGTTTCCTCACGTTTATATGAGCCTGATTTCCACACCGGGAAAAACATAAAGCAAATTAGCCTGTGAACGCTTTATATAAACACAATATAGGTGTAAATCCATGATATCACTGTTATATATCATATCGTCCAGCTCTAAAACTTGTGTCGCTTTTATCAGTGTTTATTTAAAAACGTCCAATTATGCAGAATCTACGATGGTAAATATTTAATTGATGAGTTGTCAATACAATATAGTGTGATTTTACCCCATAATTCAGCATTTCGACACAGACTGAAAACTGTAATCCACTGTTCTCTGCCTGGAGTCGTTGTTTCTGTGAATCGCGGATCCATTTGCGTCTCTGTTCTGTAGCTTTCATCAGTCTGAAAATATACACCCTCAGATTTCTTGTCAAATCTATTTATACAGTCGATTTCAAAGCTCTTCCCCGGTTTAGATGCGTTTTGTGTGTTTTTCGTGGCATTAATGCTGAAAACAAATGCTGCCACTGAGTAACCGCAGTCACTCCGGCCAACGGTGACGTCTCACGCATATCCTCCATAAATTAGTATTTTTAACGTTTATTAGTATTTAACTGTGAAATAAAGATACTTGAGCAGTAGGAAATGATTATTATTAACTGCGGTTTAATTTGACTGATTCATAGTCTGTGTGTAATCTTAAGCACACGCTCTGCTTTAGCTCCTGACTCCTGTGTGTGTGTGTTCTCCGCAGCTGGACTTTAAGGTGGGCTGGAAGAAGCTGAAGGAGGTGTTCGGCATGGCCGGCACCGTGAGGAGGGCAGACGTGAAAGAGGATAAAGACGGGAAGAGCCGAGGGATGGGGACGGTGTCCTTCGAGCAGCCGCTGGAGGCCGTTCAAGCCCTCTGTATCCTCACCAACACCTGCGGATACAAGATTATTCACTACTCTTTGTTTAGGGATGTGCAATATCTGTATCGGCCCATATACACTGCCGCTCAAAAGTGTGGGCTCGGTGAGATTTTTAATGTTTTTATAATAAGTCTCTTCTGCTCACCAAGGCTGCATTTATTTAATTAAAAATACAAAACAAATCATCAAATATTTGTACAATTTAAAATATGCATTTTATTTTGAATCTATTTTAAAATGTAATTTATTCCTGTGATCAAAGCTGAATTTTCAGCATCATTACTCCAGTCTTCAGTGTCACATGATCCTTCAGAAATCACTCTAATATGATGATCTGATGCTCAAGAAAGAGTTATGATTATTATCAGTGTTGAAAACGGTTTACAATTTGTTTTTCAGGATTCTTTGATGAATAGAAAGTTCAAAAGAACAGCATTTGAAATCTTTTGTAACATTATAAATGTAGTTTTTATAACTTTATACACTACTGTTCAAAAGTTTGAGGTAAGATTTTTTTTGGGGGGGGGGGAGGGGGGGATTAATGCTTTTAATTTTACTAAAAAAAAAAAAAAAAAAAATTAAAATTGTATTCATCAAGGATGCATTAAATTGATCAAAAGTGACATTTATAATGTTATAAAAGATTCTATATCAAAGAAATGCTGAACTTTCTATTCATCAAAGAAACCAGATTTTTTTTTTAACTCTTTCTAACACTGATAATAATCATAAATGTTTCTTGAGCATCAGATCCTCATATTAGAGTGATTTCTGAAGGATCATGTGACACTGAAGACTGGAGTAATGATGCTGAAAATTCACCTTTGATCACAGGAATAAATTACACTTTACTGTATATTCACATAGAAAACAGTGATTTTATTATTTTAATTGTATTAATATTTCACAATATTACTGTTTTTGTATTTTTAATCAAATAAATGTAGCCTTGGTGAGCAGAAGAGACACATTAAAAAAACCTACCGATCCCAAACTTTTGAACGGCAGTGCATGTTCATTTTTATTGTTATCGGCCCGATAAGAACATTTGGATGTATGATTGAATATAAACACTGATGTCTACAGTAGCGATCAAAATAGACTAAATCAGGTTTTGAAAGTAGTTTGACGCTTGAAATAATGATTACAATTGCATCCAGTAGGTGGCGACAAGCGACTGTTAAAATATGTCATTGAATCATTTGTTGAAGAGATTTGTTCAAAAACGTTGATTCATCCAGTAATAACAAATTAAGTCTTCAGGAGGGAGTCAAACCCATTCACTCACACATAATTATTTTTTTTTTTAATAATAATTCAAATTAAGGCTAAAAATTGTAATTAAACTACAGCAATTACCATTTTGTCAGAAGCTCTTGTAAATGTTATTTTTTAGGTGTGTGTGTGTGTTCCTTCACTGCCACTCACAGCCATGTTCAATGGCCAGATGCTGTTTGACAGACAGATGCATGTGAAAATGGTGAGACGTTTGTTCTTGTACAGCTCGTGTTTATGAAGCATAGTAGCACTTCTGCATCCATTCATGTGTTTGTTTTACTGTAGGACGATAAATCACTTCCTCCAGATGACTTCCGGCCAGCGGAGAAAGCGCCACAGTTACCCAGTACGAGCTTTATGTGCCGGATCAGGCTATATTTGACCTGTGTGTCTATATCTATATGTATATGTAAGTGTATGATTATATATGTTCATGCGTGTGTGATGTGTGTTGCAGGAGGTCTGGGCGGCATCGGTATGGGTTTGGGTCCCGGCGGGCAGCCAATAAATGCCAACCGTCTCAGTGGAGGGGGCGTGGCCTCCATGGGACCTGGAGGTTTGTGCTCATGTTTTCTTAAGTATTTATGCAGATATTATACTGCATGCTTAATTTGATTTATTTGAACATTTTGGAGGGTTTGAAAACATTTATTTGCAAATTAATCATTAAATTAACTGGTTTATATTATGTTTAATCGCATCCAAAATAAAAGTTTGTTTACATAATATATGTGTGGATACTGTGTATATTTATTTTGTATATATAAATACACACACATGCATGTATATATTTAAGAAAAACGTGTTAATGTATAAAATATTTATATATAATATAAATGATGTATAAATATTAGTGCTGGGCAACGATTAAAATTTTTAATCACGATTAATCGCATGATTTTCTTGCGATTAATCACATTCTTACGCGCAAACTTTAATAATGAATTCTAAAGTAGTGTATTACTCACTTTTGATTTAAATGTACTGCTATATACACAAAAGTGTAATAACATGTGGGTTGCAAAAACTTTAAACAAATAATGTGCTTTATACCAGCAGTATTCCCACACAGCAATAAATTATTTATTGTAAATCTCAACTTAAACATTAATGTAATCAAATCAAATATTAAAACAAAGCTATTTGCCACTGCCAGGGCTTTACCTTTTATCTAGCTTGTTAAAACGAGTCCAGTTTTCTTGGTTTTTTTCTTAACAGGTATCAACAGGTGTCTTTTAGCAGCAGAAACAGTCTATGTAGTCAGAGGTCATTAGATATAAGTCGACCAACGTTACTTCTCTGATAGTAGCTTAGGTTTGGTCATGCCATGGTTTCCCACGTACACTAAGATTGCATTAAACAGAGGTAAAGCCCAATTTATACTTCTGCGTCGAACTTACGTCGTACGTGCACCTCTCCAAAAATGTAACAACGCGTCAATTCTACGCGCACCGCAAGCGCTGTGATTGCTAGAACCGCTCCACGGGTTTCACACTCTCCCTCTGCATGTGTAATTGCGCGTCAACGCGGACAACGACGCAGAAGTAAAACCAACCAACGCGTAGTGTAAGTCCGACACAGAAGTATAAATCAGCCTAGAGTGAGGTGAAGTGGGTCGAGCACAGGTGCACCGACAAGCGGGTGCGTTCTGTGAAACTGTTGCGGTCATGCTCGCCTCACGCGCTCGCCTCACGCCCGCGCCCGCGCCCGCCCGTTGCCGAAGTTGAATTGTCTAAAAGGACTTTGATCGTCAATAACTTTTTGTACACGACGCGCACTCGCAGTACAAATCATTGGAAGAGAGACTGATCCTCGGCTCGCTGTTTGTGAGTTTCCAATATTTAAATAGTTATCAGGACATCAACAGAAGGGAATTCACATTGCAGAGCATCCCCGCTAAACTACACGCAGGCACATCAGGTAAAGTTATGTATAATTTTAATTTAAGTTAAAAAGGCTACAGCTGCGTAGCGCGCAGAAGCCGTTGCCATGGTTACTATCCATAGAGCGCCTGTCATTCACTCGCGGAGCGCTGTCTCCCTTTCTGTTCACCTGAGAGAACCTGCCAAAGCCCCTCCACTGCTGGTTTGGGTGGGTTATTTGCTGGCTGACCAACATCCCACCCCTCCTGTGATCCATGGTTTGACTGTAGGCATATGTCCTATTCAGACCCAGTGTGCAACGGACTAAAAAAAAAAAAAAAAAAAACTGCGTTAACGTGCGATAAAAAAATTGTCAGCATTAATTAATAAATGCGTTAACGCGATAACATGTTAACTTGCCCAGCCCTAATAAATATATATACATGCAAATATTTCTTAAATATCTACATGCATGTGTGTATTTATATATACAAAATAATTATACTAAGTATGCTAGTGATGTTACATTTGACACTGAAGCTTCAAAGCGCGTATCGAGTACGCAGACCACGACTCTGCAAGTCCATTTACTAATTTTTATATAAAAATATATTTATATATAAATAAGCCTATAGCCTATGTTACATGATCATATATTCTGACTCATAAACAGCATAGAAACCATAAAATAATTAGACCAACATTTATTTGCATCAAGCAACTCTGTTGGTATTTTTTATCATTAGTATTAATATAATTGTTACATTTATTGCCACTTTAATATGTGAATTCTATAATTAGAAAACTGAGCATTTAGCGTTGTCAGGCTTTTATTTGTGCTTCATGAGTGCGCAGGCCGTTGTGTTACCCATGATCTGCTCATAAACACGGCTGCTGTAAATGTGTCCTGCCACAAGATGGCGCTGTTTAACACTCTTGATGCTTCGAATCTTTTCCCGAAACATTCAGGGGAAAGCCTCAGTGCTTCATCTGCCCATCCCTACAGTATACACACATATATTATGTAAACACAAACTTTATGATTTATTGTTGCAGCACTAGTGTCTATAAATGGACTGATTTACTAAATGTGTTCAGTTCATTCACTGAAATGAATGAGACGAAGACCATGAAATGTGACGTTCATTGGTCACCAGTAAGAATATGTAATGTATCAGCTGCATTATCAAGCAGTGGCTGGGATTGATGGGTAATGAAGGACTGGTTGATCCCGCAGGAATGGACGGGCCGGGATGCAGCAGCATGAACCGCATGAGTGGTGAGAGAGACGTCACGTTTATCTGAAGCGGATCGTCTCAGGGTCAGCTGTGAGGGCGCTCACGTGTGTGTGTGTGTGTGTGTGCGCAGGGATGAGCGCGGGGTTTTCCAGCATGGACTGCATGGGAGGATTCGGTGCCAGAGACATGGGATCCATGGGCCGAATGGGAGGTAAAACATCATCCCATCCAACTGTCTGTCTTTCTGTTAGAGCTTCACGATATTGGAAAAAATTGACATTGTGATGCTTTTCTTTAATATATATTGCGATTTTTAGAAATACAAGAATGTTCAGCTTAGTCGGTATAGGGCCTAACATGCATGTTGTTGATTTAGATGATTTAAAGACTAGACAATTAAAAGTTTAGACCATTCTTCCTCTCCTATAGCACTGAGTGAATGGAGTTTTTCCTCAGGGAGACTACAACGCACTGTCTGATGCGATACTGTGGTAGATGGTTGCATAGTCATCATTTTCTCCCTGATATTATCAATCTTGCAACTAAAGAAGTTCATAAAGTCATCCCTGCTGTGCTGCTTGCAAACGTATGAGCTTGAAGCTTTATTTCTCGTTAGTTTAGCCACTGTTTCAAATAAATACCTCAGGTTGTGTTTATTTTCTTCTAAGAGAGACGAAAAATAAGCTGATCTAGCAGTTTTTCTGTGTGCAATAGTGCTATCTTTCCATGAAATGCGAAATACCTCTAGTTTTGCTTTTCGTTAAGCAGCGCTCCATTTTTCAGGCTGCTCTCTTTTTTTCTTTAAGTTTTTATTGTAGAGGGATACAATTCACATCTGTTCATATTTGTTACTGTTACAGCTTTACCAGTTTACAAAAATATTTGTAACAGAGTTGGTTTTGCAGCCTTGGCTAAATGAAGTTTACATAAAACTAGATAATGATCTGAGATGTCACCGCTCTGCTGCATCAACATTGTTTCCTTGTGATGATATTAGATCTAGAGTATGATTACGACAGTGAGTGGGTCCTGACACGGGTTGTCTAACTCCTATAGAGTTCAGAATATCTCTAAATGCCCAATACGTCTTTCATGATCTACACAGATATTAAAATCACCAACAATTAGGACTTTAGTTACAGACAGTACTAGGATATAAAATCAGCAAATCCTTTGAAGAAGTCTGTATGGTGGCCTGTACAGCACAAATCTCAAACGGGAATTATCACTTACACAACACGTTACATAAAGCACCAACACTTCAAAATAATTATGTTAGATGCAGTTTATCGTGATTAATCGATTTGACAGCATATGAATATATATATATCAGGGTGGCCGCGGGTCCTTAAAGTCTTAAAATGTCTTAAATAAAGTTTTCCTAATAAAAGGCCTTAAGTATTAAAATGTCTTAAATTCAGATTCTATGGGTCTTAAATATTTCTGGTCACATTACCGCTAAAATTTCTCCAGTCTGACGGACCCAATGTCCGTCTAATAACCAGTAAAGCATCGAATCGTGAGAATGATTCTGATTTTATTACATAAACAGTGATTGATAATGATAACGCAGGACTTGACATTAACGCTTGTCCGCCTGATGAGAACATCAACAAAAACAAAAATAACGAGGGAATGACTAAACCGAGAGAATGATTCTGATTTTATTACTTTTATTGTAAGTTGCTATCGATTGTGGATAATAAATGTATTACTGACGGTAAGGTTGCGCTGTTGACGCTCGCGCAGCCTCTCGAGGAGAAATCTACACAAATGAGCGCAACACACACACTCATTTAACAACATACTGCCAATAATAAATCTAAATGTGGAGTTTTATATGTTTAACATATGTTAAGCAAACTGAATTATTTTTCCTGAATACCATCACGATTGAAAATGTGACATTGATTTCCTACAACAGTTCAATAAACAGTTAAAATTAAGTCACTTACATTTTAGATGCAATATTGGCTGTTTTTGTTCTGTTTCAGCAGCGAAAATAGTTCCAAACAAAAATCACAGCAGAACCACGGCGCATCTCACAGGAACACTCACTGTTTTCATTACTGAATGATTCAGCATTTTGATCGAATCGGTTGAGTCAAAGATTCAATGACCCATACATTAACATCTGTCTCATTCTTGAATGAATCAACCGTTTAAACCAATCGTTTGTATGAATGACTCAATGACTCACTCATTAAGACGGTCGCCTGCCGCCACCTACTGGCGGTTTAGTGTTATGTTTAAAAGTAGTATCATTCTTTCCAACGTTTCTTATTTGTATATTTAAATCAATTTCATAACATTATTTTATGCAATTGTAATTTTTCAGTGTAAATGATTTAATTTGATCAGCCCTACCTAGGGTAACAGCCCTATAGTGTCTTATTATTATAAATAATTTAATTTATTGATCAAATTTAGGAATTTAAAATTTGCCCTTTAAAGGTGCAGATATTACAATATGCCGATTTAAATATCAAAGCTGATTGAACACTGAGAATATTGCTTCAGAATAAATTAACTTAATCCGGACAAAGCCACTTTTTTACTCGGACAAGTGAATTGTCAAAAGGACAAGCACATGAAAAGGCTTAATGTCGAGCCCTGTAATGTATTCCTGCAGCGCTGTTGAGACTCACGCTGCCTGTCTGTGTGAGAGATTTTAAAGTGAGAAATCAAAACTAACGTGCATAACAGCACATAAAAAAACTCAGAAGAAACATACTGAGGTAAAAATAAAAAATGTTGAGTTTTTTTATTTATAACATGATATAGTTTTTTATTTTTATTTTTTTTATCATAAGATATAGTTAAGTAACATGACAGGAGCTATTTTGCTGAATATTCTCACGATTGCAAATGTTACATTGATTTTAGTTCAATAAACAAGTAGTTGATATTAAATTACTTCAATTGCTTAGGTTAAACATTAAATATTACATATACGTATGTAAAATAATGTGTATTTCCATCACAGGTTTGGTCTTAAATTTCATTCAAAGTGGCATTAAAAAGGTCTTAAAGTCTTAAATTTAACTTGTTTATATCTGTAGACACCCTGTATATATAAAAAATCTAGTTTCTGATACCAGTTCAAATGTTAAATTGTCAAGCTTCAGAGTGAAATTCGGCTCTTTATGCGAGCAGCTCGGGGTCCAGTGAAGCACTGCATCATGGGATATGGGCTACACACGTGTGGATTGTCTGTTCGCTGTCGGTCTCATGCTTGAGTTTGTGTGCAGACATGTATCGCTCTGGAATGTCGGGGATGGACAGAGACTTCGGCAGGAGTGACCTGGGAATGAGCGTCCAGTTCGGAGACTCGTTTGGAGGTGTGTGAGAGAGAGAGAGCGAGAGAGAGAGAGAGTGTGTGAGAGGGAGAGAGTGTATGTGTGTGTGTAAGAGAGAGAGAGTGAGTGTGTGTGAGAGCGTGTGTGTGTGTGTGCTGATGGTCACTGACGTCTGTTCTCTTTCCCATCAGCTGGAGGATATGCAGGAATGGGGAATTCTGGGATAGGACTCATTGGCTCTGGATTAGGTCACTCATCTCACGCACACACACAACTTGAAAATACATTCATATACAGTTCATTATGATTGACACAAATCAAATTTCTATCATAAAAGTATTCCATCGGCGACATTTTACAGGAAGGTTTTATTAGTAGTTAATTTCACAAGTCAACATTTACAGTGAAATACTTCTGCAGCATTTATTAATCTTAGTTCAACATTTAGTTATACATTATTAAAATATAATATTATTTAATGATCTGATCTGAGTTGAACTAACAGTGAATAGTTAGACATTAGATAAATACATCATTAACACACATTAATAAATACGGTAACAAATGTGTTGCTCGTAATCAACTAATATTAATGTTCACCTTACTGTAAAGTGTTTCCGTGACGACTGATCAAATACAGTGTGTTACTGTCATACTTGTGTATGATTACCAGTTGCATTTTATTACTTGCTCTGTTGTTTTTATCAGAACCAATACGGCATGTGTAAGCACGTCATCTGAGTGTGTGTGTGTGTGTTCCAGGTGGAGGAGGAGGAGGAATGCTCAATATGGGAATGGACCGCATGAATTCTGGCTTTGACCGAATGGCGGGAAACATGGACATGGGGCGTGGCTTCGGCCAGTACAGTGGTCACATGGGTGGAATGAGTGACAGGGGGGCGGGGTCTAAGGCCGGATGCCAGATCTTTGTGAGAAACGTACGTATGAAGATGAGTGTGTGTGTCACTGACGTGTGTTTGACGGGAATCGTGTGTGTCCGCAGCTCTCGTATGAGTGTGTGTGTGTGTCACTGACATGTGTTTGATGGAAATTGTGTGTCCGCAGCTCTCGTGTGTGTCACTGACGTGTGTTTGACGGGAATTGTGTGTGTCCGCAGCTCTCGTGTGTGTGTGTGCGCCACTGACGTGTGTGCGCCACTGACGTGTGTGCGCCACTGACGTGTGTGCGCCACTAACGTGTGTTTGACGGGAATTGTGTGTGTCCGCAGCTCTCGTGTGTGTGTGTGCGCCACTGACGTGTGTGCGCCACTGACGTGTGTGCGCCACTGACGTGTGTGCGCCACTGACGTGTGTGCGCCACTGACGTGTGTGCGCCACTGACGTGTGTGCGCCACTGACGTGTGTGCGCCACTAACGTGTGTTTGACGGGAATTGTGTGTGTCCGCAGCTCTCGTGTGTGTGTGTGCGCCACTGACGTGTGTGCGCCACTGACGTGTGTGCGCCACTGACGTGTGTGCGCCACTGACGTGTGTGCGCCACTGACGTGTGTGCGCCACTGACGTGTGTGCGCCACTGACGTGTGTGCGCCACTGACGTGTGTGCGCCACTGACGTGTGTGCGCCACTGACGTGTGTGCGCCACTGACGTGTGTGCGCCACTGACGTGTGTGCGCCACTGACGTGTGTGCGCCACTGACGTGTGTGCGCCACTGACGTGTGTGCGCCACTGACGTGTGTGCGCCACTGACGTGTGTGCGCCACTGACGTGTGTGCGCCACTGACGTGTGTGCGCCACTGACGTGTGTGCGCCACTGACGTGTGTGCGCCACTGACGTGTGTGCGCCACTGACGTGTGTGCGCCACTGACGTGTGTGCGCCACTGACGTGTGTGCGCCACTGACGTGTGACGTGTGTGCGCCACTGACGTGTGTGCGCCACTGACGTGTGACGTGTGTGCGCCACTGACGTGTGTGCGCCACTAACGTGTGTTTGACGGGAATTGTGTGTCCGCAGCTCTCGTGTGTGTGTGTGTGCGCCACTGACGTGTGTGCGCCACTGACGTGTGTGCGCCACTGACGTGTGTTTGACGGGAATTGTGTGTCCGCAGCTCTCGTGTGTGTGTGTGTGTGTCCGCAGCTCTCGTGTGTGTGTGTGTGTGTGTCACTGACGTGTGTGCGCCACTGACTTGTGTGCGCCACTGACGTGTGTTTGACGGGAATTGTGTGTCCGCAGCTCTCGTGTGTGTGTGTGTGTGTGTGTGTCCGCAGCTCTCGTGTGTGTGTGTGTCACTGACGTGTGTGTGTGTGTCCGCAGCTCTCGTATGATCTGACCTGGCAGAAGCTGAAGGAGAAGTTCAGTCACTGCGGTACGTGATGCAAATCTCGACTCTCTCTGGTTTTAAATTGAATGTTAATTAGGTTTAAGAGAAAATAACACTGAAAATATTTACACATATATGCATAAAACATTTTAACACAAATTATTAGGGGGTAAAAGCAGAAATGTTACAAAGCGATGTTAACCCTCTAGGCGCCACGGTCGAGTTTATTCAACAAGATGCGGCACTGAATAAAACGGCTGATTTTGTCAAATTGGGTGTCAAATTTCGTTCGACCTCCCCTCCACTGGATGGCAGACATGTCACACTTCATCCCCGACTCAAAAAAACGTCATGCTTCTAAACAAAATCTTCGAGTTAGAGCGCATTGAATCAGTGCGATCAAAAGTGGAGCTGGTGTGCGACTGAGCCGTTTTATCAGAGCCTCTCCGCGATCGCGGCGACAGTATTGTGGTGGAGACTTTGTCTAATGCCACTGGGTATGTTAGAGGAGGCCGAAGTATTCATAGGACAGTTAGGGGGCGACGTGGAGGCAGGGTGAGGAGTCGCGATGACAATGACAGCAGTCCGAGCTGTGCACACTCGATCTGGCCGCGCTGCTCGTGTCATCTCACTCATGATCTGTGCGAGTGAGCGCTTGAACTAAACAGCTCTAGTCTACTTGTGTTTGTGTGTCATATTATGAATAATATATATGTGCCCCATACATGGAATCAGAGTGCCTACTGTATGTAGTAAATGGAAAATCTCTACAGCAAAAGGCCAACCACTACATGCATTCGGTTTGTTTCTACCATTTATTAGTAATGATTTACACAGTTTGTTTGCTACTTACTATATGCAGGTCCTTCTCAAAAAATTAGCATATTGTGATAGTTAATTATTTTCCATACTGTAATGATAAAAATTAAACTTTCATATATTTTAGATTCATTGCACACCAACTGAAATATTTCAGGTCTTTTATTGTTTTAATACTGATGATTTTGGCATACAGCTCATGAGAACCCCAAATTCCTGTCTAAAAAAATTAGCGTATTTCATCCGACCAATAAAAGAAGTGTTTTTAATACAAAAAAAAGTCAACCTTCAAATAATTATGTTCAGTTATGCACTCAATAGTCAATACTTGGTCGGGAATCCTTTTGCAGAAATGACTGCTTCAATGCGGCGTGGCATGGAGGCAATCAGCCTGTGGCACTGCTGAGGTGTTATGGAGGCCCAGGATGCTTCGATAGCGGCCTTAAGCTCATCCAGAGTGTTGGGTCTTGCGTCTCTCAACTTTCTCTTCACAATATCCCACAGATTCTCTATGGGGTTCAGGTCAGGAGAGTTGGCAGGCCAATTGAGCACAGTAATACCATGGTCAGTAAACCATTTACCAGTGGTTTTGGCACTGTGAGCAGGTGCCAGGTCGTGCTGAAAAATGAAATCTTCATCTCCATAAAGCTTTTCAGCAGATGGAAGCATGAAGTGCTCCTAAATCTCCTGATAGCTAGCTGCATTGACCCTGCCCTTGATAAAACACAGTGCACCAACACCAGCAGCTGACATGGCACCCCAGACCATCACTGACTGTGGGTACTTGACACTGGACTTCAGGCATTTGGGCATTTCCTTCTCCCCAGTCTTCCTCCAGACTCTGGCACCTTGATTTCCGAATGACATGCAAAACTGAGCAACAGTCCAGTGCTGCTTCTCTGTAGCCCAGGTCAGGCGCTTCTGCCGCTGTTTCTGGTTCAAAAGTGGCTTGACCTGGGGAATGCGGCACCTGTAGCCCATGTCCTGCACACGCCTGTGCACGGTGGCTCTGGATGTTTCTACTCCAGACTCAGTCCACTGCTTCCGCAGGTCCCCCAAGCTCTGGAATCGGTCCTTCTCCCCAATCTTCCTCAGGGTCCGGTCACCTCTTCTCGTTGTGCAGCGTTTTTTGCCACACTTTTTCCTTCCCACAGACTTCCCACTGAGGTGCCTTGATACAGCACTCTGGGAACAGCCTATTTGTTCAGAAATTTCTTTCTGTGTCTTAGCCTCTTGCTTGAGGGTGTCAATGATGGCCTTCTGGACAGCAGTCAGGTCGGCAGTCTTACCCATGATTGCGGTTTTGAGTAATGAAACAGGCTGGGAGTTTTTAAAAGCCTCAGGAATCTTTTGCAGGTGTTTAGAGTTAATTAGTTGATTCAGATGATTAGGTTAATAGCTCGTTTAGAGACCCTTTTCATGATATTCAAATTTTTTGAGACAGGAATTTTGGGTTTTCATGAGCTGTATGCCAAAATCATCAGTATTAAAACAATAAAAGACCTGAAATATTTCAGTTGGTGTGCAATGAATCTAAAATATATGAAAGTTTAATTTTTATCATTACATTATGGAAAATAATGAACTTTATCACAATATCCTAATTTTTTTTAGAAGGACCTGTACCTGAGCATTCACTGTTGTGCAATATAGCATACAGAAGGTGAGGGACATTTTGGGGGGAAAGAAGTGCTACATTTTATCATTTAAACACGTGACTTTCCATGAAAATTCTATAACTCAAGATTGCCACCACCATATGACGTCATAATATGCAAATTAGATGGGGAAAATGTAATCCCTACATACACTTTGGGTCATCCTTAATATTTCTCTAATTTACAGAAAGTCTCTATCTTTTATCACTTTTAAGATATAGCCTTTTGAAATTAAGGGTGTATTCACACCTGCCTTGTTTGGTTCGATTGAATCGAACTCTAGTTCGTTTCCCCCCTTGGTGCGGACCTTTTGGGCAGGTGTGAATACAGCAATCGAACTCGGGTGCGGACCAAAGAACCGAACCGAGACCCAGCTGAAGAGGTGGTCTCGGTACGCTTCCACACGAACTCTGGTACGGTTCGTTTACGGTGTGAACATGAACCGACCCAACTGCAAGAAAGCACGGCACGGCGCCTTTGAGTTAACAGGCTTCCGTAGTCGGAGATTTTGGCATAATGGTTTGTGTTATTGTTGTTCAAGTGCGAAAGAGAATTCCATTCCGGCGCGCTGTCTGGCCACACGATACTGTTGCGCGTCTTTCTGCGCGTCGTGTGTGTGCGTCATTGGAATGGAATGGATGAGTGAGTGTGTGCATCAGGACATTCACATACAGCGCGTTCTCTTTAGTCTAATCACGCATAGATGCAAAAAAAGCTTTTGCAGTTCATATAATGTAACGATAGTTACAATACAAGGATGATGCTGCGTTAAACTGGACAAACTTAATCGCAAGCGTTAACATTGACAGCACTTGTTAGCAGTATATACAATAAGAATCTCATTATTTGAATGTGTGAACATAGCCCCTCTCTATGAATGAAAACTTTATACCTTATCCGTCTTCTGCGCAGTTTCTTCATATTGTGTTTGTACAGAATAACACAAAATTAGTAAAATAACAAATATTGCAGTACGAAATATCTCCATGCTGAGCCTTTTTTGCACTTCCTGATTTCCCTACTTGTGAATCCTTGTCCAATGAATGGATGACCTTAGCACACGTGTGGTTTTGTTTACAAAATTTGGTTCACTTGCAAAAAGAGCAGTGTGAAAGCGAACCGTACCAAAAAAAAAATATATATATGTTTTGGTCCGGACCAAAGCAAGTGAACTATCGGACTTTCCTGGTGTGAATACACCCTAAGATGTCAAAATCAAACGTTTTAGGAATAAACCTCTGGCGCCTAAAGGGTTAACAGTAGGAAAAAAATACAAAAATTATAAATAAAAAATATATACATGTAGTATTTTCATTATTATTTTACACAATTTTTGAATGTACTTTCATATAATAAAACTATAAATTAATAACTCCCATAAAAATATAATTTATTAAACTTATTTATTATAATTGTATATAATTAATTTTGTATCATTATGTATGTGTGTGTGTGTATCTGTAATTTCTGCCGAGGCGTCTCTGCGCTGACTGCACGCTGTGTTCCTGCAGGTCAGGTGATGTACGCTGAGATCAAGATGGAGAACGGCAGGTCTAAAGGCTGCGGGACGGTGCGCTTCGACGGCCCCGAGAGCGCAGAGAAAGCCTGTCGAGTGATGAACGGGACGAAGATCAACGGCCGCGAGGTAGACGTGCGCATCGACCGTAACGCTTGAGCCGCTCGTCTCGGGTTTTAGAAACATCTCGACTGTCACACCCGAACACTCGCAGCCTTTTAATGTTCCTGAACGACGACGCCTTTCGCTTTGCTTTTTTTTTTTTTTTTTTTTTTTTTTACATTTGTAAGGCGTTTGTGTCCAGATTTTAAAAAAAAATAAAAAGTCGGCTGTTGTAAATTCTGTCTGGCGGTGAGTTTGTGTGTGTTTGAGGAACACGTCCAGAACTCACAAAACATTCTTAACTTCTGCTGTTTTTTTTTTTTTTTACTTTTAAGTCCTCTAAATTTAGGAATTTTCTTAATAAAAAAATTTTTTTTGGAAAAAAAATATTTGCAACAATTTAATGTTAGACTGTCTTTCAGGTCTTGAAATTAAGATTTAAAAATTCTCATAAAATCTTTCATGTTGTATCTAGCTGTAACCTTTGAAGATGCATCAGTCAAACTCGCGTGAATAAGAAATAAAAATAAATGTTTTAAAATGAAAATTGACCCTTCAAAATCTCGTTTCTGTACTAAAAAAACAAAGCTGCATGATGGTAGTATTAGTTTATTAGTGTTGTAATGCAGTGTTCCAGTAATGAGACCCCGGCGTGCGGAGGAATGATCTGAGGTAGAGGAAGAGGAGATAAACCAGTGCAACCAACAATCTTTAAGATTACATTTGAACAGTGATTTTACTACTCGTAAAAGAAAGTCTTATTGCAGTGCTAAACCAGATTTATCCAAATAACTACTTTTATCACAACATTGACCACAATCCCTGAGCAAGTTTTAGAAACCAGTTGATGAAGCGGATGCTGATGTAACCCTGACGTACACGTATGACTGCACTGTTTTCCATTAAAGAGAGTTATTAAATCAACATCTACCTGAGAAGCTAAATAGCATGTTAAACCATCTCAGACATATAAACAAGACTAAACGCTTTTCAGCACAATCCATCAGTCGACACTATTCTTCTTTAACTCGTTTTGAGTCTAAAAGAAGAATCAACTTCATTCAAAGAGAAATCTAATTATATTTCTGACTCCATTGGTGATATTAGTTCTTGTTTTCAGCACAAACTCACTTCATTTTAATAGATTTTTCAGTAAACAAGACTTTAAATCTGCTTTCAAGTAAATGTATCTTGTACTGTTTAAAGATGTTCTGCTTCGTTAATAAAAAATAGCTGATTTTTAATGACTTAACATGATTGGAAATACTGCATATAAAGTAAAATGTGAAAGTCAGTGTTAGAACAGGTGTTATGTGAGTATATTAATTTGACTGTAAATGTGTGATATAGTGAGATCAAAAGCACCACTTTTTTTTAATGGACCATCGTTTCAGTTTTGTTCGTTCGAAATAAATAAACTAATGGGGGGAAACTTACATACCGTACACCGCTAAAACAAAAATCAGTGTTTGTCTCGTTTTCCAGCACAAATATCGAAACATTATTAAATCGAGACACATTTACCGGAGAAGCGACATGACTGAAGATCAATTTAAGTCAATGAAATGAGTTTGAGCTTAAAACAAGAACTAATATCTGCTAATGGAGTCAGAAATATAATCTTGTTTCTCTTTGAATTCAGATATTTCTAACTCCATTAGCAGATACTAGTTCTTGTTTTAAGCTCAAACTAACTTTTTTTCCAGTAAACAAGACCTAATATCTTCAGTGATTCTGCTTCTCCAGTAAATCTACCTCGAGTTAAGAATGTTTCGATATTTGTGCTGACAAACATAGTGATTTTTCGTAGTGTAAACACAGCCAGTGTCACATGATCTAGTCTCCGCAGGCTCGGATCGGGCTGTTCCCGATGATCCCGAGCTCGTACAGGATGGAGAGCGTGGCGAAGAGAACGTAACACGCCAGAGACACCAGACCCAGCTTCCAGTCCAGCCTCCAGCCGTTGAGGTGCACGGCGGAGAAGAGGAAGAGGATGGAGAGCAGGAGCGTGCAGGACATGAAGAGCAGACCCGCGCTGTTGACCTCCACCGGGGAGCCCGGCGCCACGAACACCGTCTGGATGAACCAGGGCAGGCCGAGGCACAGCATGTCGAACACGTTCGAGCCCACGATGTTGGACATGGCCATGTCAGCTTTACCTGCGACACACAAGCAAATCAGCTTCACTGATACACACAAGACAATAGTGTCACAGTCCAGCTTAAGTAAGTTCAGTGATGGATCATTTCTGTTGTAAGAAAGTTATAAATTTAGTTCATTTATATATTTAGCGGCTCTGGAGAAAACCGTGATGTCATCGTCCAGCTCAGTTCAGTTCTCATATAATGCTGTCAGTGCAGGAGATCAATAATATTGATGAATATTACATTAAATGTCACCAACTAAAAAAAAAAACTAAAAAAAAAAAACGTATGAACTTCGTTAAAGGGGCGGTGATTATGATGTCACTTTTCTAGCTGTAGTTAGTGTGTAATGTTGCAGTTTGAGCGTAAACAACATCTGCAGAGTCTCGACTCAAAGTTCACAGCAAAGGGAGAGATTTGCTTTTACAGAAATGCTTATTAAGGACTACAACTAACATCTGGTAGAACTACACTGAGTTTCTTCACAGGTTAGTGACATCACCAACCCTCAAATTTACATAAACCCCGCCCCAATTTATAGATTACCATGACAGAATATGCTAATCAATGTCTAGAAGAGAGTTAACTCCACATCAGAAACATAAACTCATCAACTAACCATCAGAAATGTCCTGTTGCTCTACATGTTGTCACTTCTAGAGTCTCCGTCTTTGTCTGACTCCGGTTTGAACAAAAGTTTTTGAAATGTTCTGTGTGTGTGTGTGTGTGTGAGGTAAAGGGACACCAGCTCTTGGAGCTCCGCCCCCAGCAGCTCATTTGCATTTAAAGGGACACACTAAAACGCGTGTTTTTCCTCGCCCTCAAAAAGTGACGATTTAACATGCTATAAAAAAATATCTGTGGGTATTTTGAGCTGAACCTTCACACACACACTCGGGACATCAGAGACTTATTTTACATCTTGTGAAAAGGACATTATAGGAGTCTTTTAATATACTTGCAGCTTCATCTCTTTTTTTTTAATATAGTAAAAAAAAAAAATTTAAACAAAACGCTGTTACCTAACAATTACTTATAACATTAATAATGACATGTAAATAAATAAATACACATAAAAAGTGAGAAAAAATACAAAAAGAAAATACAAAGTTCAAATAAATACAAAAGTCCCTGACAGCACTTAACAGTAAATATCTTCCTACAAGCAAATGTGTTTCAATAAGTGCGCACTTCTGTCGAAACGAGTCTGCTTTCAGTGTGTCCCTTCTGTCACAACAGCTTCATGCACTTTCAGTTCACAGCTATTATCTTCCCAGCCGCCATTAACAATATATGCAACACATATAAGTGGGATTTACTAAACTGATCCGAGGGAAACCATCAAGCAAACAGTATATCTATATATCTCTTCCTAAAACTTTACTAATTTCCCTTTTAACCCTCTGCCAATACACTTGTACTTTGTAATATATTATAAATATATTCTCCCAGGAAGCAAGGAAGCAGGACTGTCTATCATGGAGAACAGTTCAGTGAGTTCATTTAATAACAAGAAGTTGGTGTAGATTTTTTTTAACTGCTTAAATTTGCACTAAACATTTTGTATTTCCTTGGTAACAATAGCTGTTCTATCTACAATGTTTTTTTTTTTATGTTTTTTTTTTATTTAAAAGCAAATGCAAACATATCGAGATATATATTGAATATCATACTTTTTTTTTTGACTTTTTGTTTTGTACGAGTATAGTTTGTTGTGTGAAACTCTGTGTGCTGCCGTCTTGGCCAGGTGTCTCTGGTGCTGATATCTCGTGGGATTTATCTGGTTAAATAAATAAGTAGGTCATGTGATGCACGTATGCTTGAGGACAGTTCTTTACCTTCGCGAGCCACCATCACACTGGCCACGGTGTCGGGAATGCTGGTTCCTGCTGCCAGGAGCGTCATTCCCATGACTGTGTCCGGGATTCCCAGTGTCTCACCTGAAAAAAACGGGGCAGAACATTACACTCTTAGAAAAAATTAATATGAAACATGAAGGAAGCTTTAAAATTCTACATATGAAGCGCCTGACGGAACCCTTTAAGGTTCTACATATGAAGCGCCTGACGGAACCCTTTAAGGTTCTACATATGAAGCCCCTGACGGAGCCCTTTAAGGTTCTACATATGAAGCCCCTGACGGAACCCTTTAAGGTTCTACATATGAAGTGCCTGACGGAACCCTTTAAGGTTCTACATATGAAGCGCCTGACGGAACCCTTTAAGGTTCTACATATGAAGCGCCTGACGGAACCCTTTAAGGTTCTACATATGAAGCCCCTGACGGAGCCCTTTAAGGTTCTACATATGAAGCCCCTGACGGAGCCCTTTAAGGTTCTACATATGAAGCCCCTGACGGAACCCTTTAAGGTTCTACATATGAAGCGCCTGACGGAACCCTTTAAGGTTCTACATATGAAGCGCCTGACGGAACCCTTTAAGGTTCTACATATGAAGCGCCTGACGGAACCCTTTAAGGTTCTACATATGAAGCGCCTGACGGAACCCTTTAAGGTTCTACATATGAAGCGCCTGACGGAACCCTTTAAGGTTCTACATATGAAGCGCCTGACGGAACCCTTTAAGGTTCTACATATGAAGCGCCTGACGGAACCCTTTAAGGTTCTACATATGAAGCCCCTGACGGAACCCTTTAAGGTTCTACATATGAAGCGCCTGACGGAGCCCTTTAAGGTTCTACATATGAAGCGCCTGACGGAACCCTTTAAGGTTCTACATATGAAGCGCCTGACGGAGCCCTTTAAGGTTCTACATATGAAGTGCCTGACGGAACCCTTTAAGGTTCTACATATGAAGCGCCTGAAGGAACCCTTTAAGGTTCTACATATGAAGTGCCTGAAGGAACCCTTTAAGGCAGAGGTCTCAAACTCGCGGCCCGGGGGCCATTTGCGGCCCGCGGGGTGATATTTTGTGGCCCCCTACTTGACATTAAAGTTTAATGTTAGTGCGGCCCGTCGTTGCGTGTGCCACGTTTAACTTCTTAACCCGCATCGGCCCGCGAGCGGGCCGTCGAGGGCGTGGCTATACTTTTATTACCTTTTTTAAGCTTTGTTTTATAACAAATATTCATCTGACTATCATAAACTATGCATCATTTGAAAGCTAAAACACTCAAGAACCATGTTCTAGACTTGTTTTTGCAATCAATACACCAGAGAGGAAAGGGTTAAATAAAATGCAAAAGGACTGCTCATTTGAAAATGAGAAAAATGAACCGCTATACTCATCTTTCATCTCGTATGGTTCAGATCAGTTCGGAAGAATCCAAGAAACAACAGCATACATTTCAATGTAAGGGTCCACTCTTCAAAATGCATCCCACTTTTTAATCCAAAACAACGAAAAATAGGGGAAAAAAATGAAATATCCTCCTTTGTTTTCATGAGCGTTTTCGAGATAGAGTTCGCATCATGTTCATTTTCAAAGAAATATCGATTCTAATCCATATTCCAACACTCAAAAGCCATCTCACCCCCGCAGTTTAGACTCTTCCGGATCGAATGATACATCCTACTTCTCTGTCCTTCAATCACAGGCTCTGTTACAGACCAAAACAGTAAGAGAGTCCCTGACAGGCTGAGCGCGCTGTCCATCGCGCAGCTGGGCTTTCGACTGGATAAAAGCCTGGATAATGCTATCCAATGTCCTTTGAGCTACGTTTTGATTGATGGGAGTATTAGCCAACTAAAATCGATTGCAGTGATAGACAGTTCATGCAAGCACATTCGTCAAATTCAACTGCGCAAAGTTTTCATTCACATGTGCGCTTTCGCCACGCGCGCAGCACGCACACACATAGTAAGCCGACCAGAATGTAAACAGACACATAAACGCGATGTTTTGACACATGGAGCTTGCATAAATGCACGGATTTACTCTAAAGCTTATATCTGAGCATCTGTATCATGGATCGTCGACTACAGAAGAGATTTGAAGGTTTTTTTGCAGAAAATGACGAAGAGCAACAGGAAGTAATAGGATATTCATTATAAGTATCAGTTTATTGCAATTTATTTGGGTAAAAACCACGTTTGTAATTACAAATGTTCTAAAACATTTATGTTTTTCTTTTTATATATTTTATACATTAGTTGGAAAATGAACACTTCTGCAATGTCTATACATGTAGTGAGAAATCACTGTTTTTGCTATTAGAATTGTTCAAAATAAAGATAATTTTGGTAAAATGTTCAAATGTTGTGCTGAAATCGTTTTTTTCTTGTGTGGTTTGAAGGGCATAACAGTTCTGAATTGTTGTTGCAGACCTATAGTGTTTACTCCCTATGTAAAGTGTTTGGGTGCCAGGTGTCCATTTGGAGTCTCCAAATTGCATTTTGGAAAGGACGCCTATACTTTTCTTGAATAAAAGCTTACAGAAGCTACATTTTTGGGAGTATCATCCTCAAATTTGAATCTAAACATGGTCAGACATTCAATTTTATCTTTATGGTGTTTTCAGGCCCTTAACATAAAAGTCTGATCATTTTTTCCCTAAGTGAAGTTAATTAAAAGAAATCGTGAGTCACATTCATGTAAATTTTACCTTGTTTTACTCTGTTCCTATGCTACTTTGAGTAATAATGACTCTTGGGTAACAAAGTTTCAAGTGTCTAGTTTAAAAAAAGATCAGAGTTATGAATGTGGACCATAGGGTTTAAGAGCTACAGACATTTGTATTTGGGTATGTCATTTTCAGAAAATTCTCAAAAAATGGGGCGCTGGTTAAGAGGTTAAAAAAAAAAAAAAAAAAAAAAATTAGCCCTTATGGGCTACCATAGATAGTCTCGTAATAGCTTACGGTGGGTTTGTTGTCAATAGTTGTCATAGACAACCGCGAAGTACAAACATACTGCGCCTGGAAAAAATGAGCGCGTCGCTTCAATTATGAGCGCGCTTGCCGCGCGCCTACATTTGAAATAACGAACTTGAGCGCGCAAAATATGTGAGCGCGATATGTGAACGGCCCCTTGGCGAGCTACCACCAATCAGGCCACGAGCTACTGGTAGCTCGCGAGCGACGTGTTGGAGACCCCTGCTCTAAAACAATGTGAGAATAATCATTTTGAGCTTGTAATATGTGTCCAACAGGTTCATAAGAAGGTTTGCTTTGATTTGTGCAGTCAGTAATTTGAGACACTATACATGTGTAGAAATAATTCAATAAGATGGGCAGACATGACTGCAAATATTTGTATTTCAAAAGCAATAATTGTATAATAATAAGGAAATGTGCCTTCCAAAAAAAATTCAATATCATTAATGTGTTGTATAAAGAAAATAAAAAGGACATAAGCAAATATAAATAAATCACAAATATGTTATCGAAAAAAAAAGTTTGTAAAATGAACTTCAACTGTCAGAAGGACAGCTCATGAAGAACCAATCATGTACAGAAAGGAATGTTCAAATTCAGAGGAACAGTTCAGAAGAAACGTTAATAATAAATATTGAGAAGATTGGATCAGTTGTGCTCCTTTTTTGGAATACTTGAATACTATTTTTTGTGGAATACTTGATGCGGCCCAGCCTGACCCAGACTCTACCTCCAGCGGCCCCCAGTTAAGTTGAGTTTGAGACCCCTGCTTTAAGGTTCTACATATGAAGCGCCTGACGGAACCCTTTAAGGTTCTACATATGAAGCGCCTGATGGAACCTTTTAAGGTTCTACATATGAAGCGCCTGAAGGAACCCTTTAAGGTTCTACATATGAAGCGCCTGATGGAACCCTTTAAGGTTCTACATATGAAGCGCCTAATGGAACCCTTTAAGGTTCTACATATGAAGCGCCTGATGGAACCCTTTAAGGTTCTACATATGAAGCGCCTGACGGAACCCTTTAAGGTTCTACATATGAAGCGCCTGACGGAACCCTTTAAGGTTCTACATATGAATCACCTGACGGAACCCTTTAAGGTTCTACATATGAAGCGCCTGAAGGAACCCTTTAAGGTTCTACATATGAAGCGCCTGATGGAACCCTTTAAGGTTCTACATTAGAAGCGCCTGACGGAACCCTTTAAGGTTCTACGTATGAAGCGCCTGACGGAACCCTTTAAGGTTCTACGTATGAAGCGCCTGACGGAACCCTTTAAGGTTCTACATATGAAGCCCCTGACGGAACCCTTTAAGGTTCTACATATGAAGCGCCTGACGGAGCCCTTTAAGGTTCTACATATGAAGCGCCTGACGGAGCCCTTTAAGGTTCTACATATGAAGCGCCTGACGGAGCCCTTTAAGGTTCTACATATGAAGCGCCTGACGGAACCCTTTAAGGTTCTACATATGAAGCGCCTGACGGAGCCCTTTAAGGTTCTACATACGAAGCGCCTGACGGAACCCTTTAAGGTTCTACATATGAATCACCTGACGGAACCCTTTAAGGTTCTACATATGAAGCGCCTGACGGAGCCCTTTAAGGTTCTACATACGAAGCGCCTGACGGAGCCCTTTAAGGTTCTACATACGAAGCGCCTGACGGAACCCTTTAAGGTTCTACATACGAAGCGCCTGACGGAACCCTTTAAGGTTCTACATATGAAGCGCCTGACGGAACCCTTTAAGATTCTACATATGAAGCGCCTGACGGAGCCCTTTAAGGTTCTACATATGAAGCCCCTGACGGAGCCCTTTAAGGTTCTACATATGAAGCGCCTGACGGAACCCTTTAAGGTTCTACATATGAAGCCCCTGACGGAACCCTTTAAGGTTCTACATATGAAGCCCCTGACGGAACCCTTTAAGGTTCTACATATGAAGCCCCTGACGGAGCCCTTTAAGGTTCTACATATGAAGCGCCTGACGGAGCCCTTTAAGGTTCTACATATGAAGCCCCTGACGGAACCCTTTAAGGTTCTACATATGAAGCGCCTGACGGAACCCTTTAAGGTTCTACATATGAAGCCCCTGACGGAACCCTTTAAGGTTCTACATATGAAGCCCCTGACGGAACCCTTTAAGGTTCTACATATGAAGCGCCTGACGGAGCCCTTTAAGGTTCTACATATGAAGCCCCTGACGGAACCCTTTAAGGTTCTACATATGAAGCGCCTGACGGAGCCCTTTAAGGTTCTACATATGAAGCGCCTGACGGAACCCTTTAAGGTTCTACATATGAAGCGCCTGACGAATCCTTTAAGGTTCTACATATGAAGCGCCTGACGAAACCCTTTAAGGTTCTACATATGAAGCGCCTGACGGAACCCTTTAAGGTTCTACATATGAAGCGCCTGACGGAACCCTTTAAGATTCTACATATGAAGCGCCTGACGGAACCCTTTAAGATTCTACATATAAAGCGCCTGACGAAACCCTTTAAGGTTCTACATATGAAGCGCCTGACGGAACCCTTTAAGGTTCTACATATGAAGCGCCTGACGGAACCCTTTAAGGTTCTACATATTAAGCCCCTGACGGAACCCTTTAAGGTTCTACATATGAAGCCCCTGACGGAACCCTTTAAGGTTCTACATATTAAGCCCCTGACGGAACCCTTTAAGGTTCTACATATGAAGCCCCTGACGGAACCCTTTAAGGTTCTACATATGAAGCCCCTGACGGAACCCTTTAAGGTTCTACATATGAAGCGCCTGACGGAGCCCTTTAAGGTTCTACATATGAAGCGCCTGACGGAGCCCTTTAAGGTTCTACATATGAAGCCCCTGACGGAACCCTTTAAGGTTCTACATATGAAGCGCCTGACGGAGCCCTTTAAGGTTCTACATATGAAGCGCCTGACGGAACCCTTTAAGGTTCTACATATGAAGCGCCTGACGAATCCTTTAAGGTTCTACATATGAAGCGCCTGACGAAACCCTTTAAGGTTCTACATATGAAGCGCCTGACGGAACCCTTTAAGGTTCTACATATGAAGCGCCTGACGGAACCCTTTAAGATTCTACATATGAAGCGCCTGACGGAACCCTTTAAGATTCTACATATAAAGCGCCTGACGAAACCCTTTAAGGTTCTACATATGAAGCGCCTGACGGAACCCTTTAAGGTTCTACATATGAAGCGCCTGACGGAACCCTTTAAGGTTCTACATATTAAGCCCCTGACGGAACCCTTTAAGGTTCTACATATGAAGCCCCTGACGGAACCCTTTAAGGTTCTACATATTAAGCCCCTGACGGAACCCTTTAAGGTTCTACATATGAAGCCCCTGACGGAACCCTTTAAGGTTCTACATATGAAGCCCCTGACGGAACCCTTTAAGGTTCTACATATGAAGCGCCTGACGGAGCCCTTTAAGGTTCTACATATGAAGCGCCTGACGGAGCCCTTTAAGGTTCTACATATGAAGCCCCTGACGGAACCCTTTAAGGTTCTACATATGAAGCGCCTGACGGAGCCCTTTAAGGTTCTACATATGAAGCGCCTGACGGAACCCTTTAAGGTTCTACATATGAAGCGCCTGACGAATCCTTTAAGGTTCTACATATGAAGCGCCTGACGAAACCCTTTAAGGTTCTACATATGAAGCGCCTGACGGAACCCTTTAAGGTTCTACATATGAAGCGCCTGACGGAACCCTTTAAGATTCTACATATGAAGCGCCTGACGGAACCCTTTAAGATTCTACATATAAAGCGCCTGACGAAACCCTTTAAGGTTCTACATATGAAGCGCCTGACGGAACCCTTTAAGGTTCTACATATGAAGCGCCTGACGGAACCCTTTAAGGTTCTACATATGAAGCCCCTGACGGAACCCTTTAAGGTTCTACATATTAAGCCCCTGACGGAACCCTTTAAGGTTCTACATATGAAGCCCCTGACGGAACCCTTTAAGGTTCTACATATGAAGCCCCTGACGGAACCCTTTAAGGTTCTACATATGAAGCGCCTGACGGAGCCCTTTAAGGTTCTACATATGAAGCGCCTGACGGAGCCCTTTAAGGTTCTACATATGAAGCCCCTGACGGAACCCTTTAAGGTTCTACATATGAAGCGCCTGACGGAGCCCTTTAAGGTTCTACATATGAAGCGCCTGACGGAACCCTTTAAGGTTCTACATATGAAGCCCCTGACGGAACCCTTTAAGGTTCTACATATGAAGCCCCTGACGGAACCCTTTAAGGTTCTACATATGAAGCGCCTGACGGAACCCTTTAAGGTTCTACATATGAAGCCCCTGACGGAACCCTTTAAGGTTCTACATATGAAGCCCCTGACGGAACCCTTTAAGGTTCTACATATGAAGCGCCTGACGGAGCCCTTTAAGGTTCTACATATGAAGCCCCTGACGGAACCCTTTAAGGTTCTACATATGAAGCCCCTGACGGAACCCTTTAAGGTTCTACATATGAAGCGCCTGACGGAACCCTTTAAGGTTCTACATATGAAGCCCCTGACGGAACCCTTTAAGGTTCTACATATGAAGCGCCTGACGGAGCCCTTTAAGGTTCTACATATGAAGCGCCTGACGGAGCCCTTTAAGGTTCTACATATGAAGCCCCTGACGGAACCCTTTAAGGTTCTACATATGAAGCGCCTGACGGAGCCCTTTAAGGTTCTACATATGAAGCGCCTGACGGAACCCTTTAAGGTTCTACATATGAAGCGCCTGACGAATCCTTTAAGGTTCTACATATAAAGCGCCTGACGAAACCCTTTAAGGTTCTACATATGAAACGCCTGACGGAACCCTTTAAGGTTCTACATATGAAGCGCCTGACGGAACCCTTTAAGGTTCTACATATAAAGCGCCTGACGAAACCCTTTAAGGTTCTACATATGAAGCGCCTGACGGAACCCTTTAAGGTTCTACATATGAAGCGCCTGACGGAACCCTTTAAGGTTCTACATATGAAGCGCCTGACGAAACCCTTTAAGGTTCTACATATGAAGCGCCTGACGGAACCCTTTAAGATTCTACATATGAAGCGCCTGACGGAACCCTTTAAGGTTCTACATATGAAGCGCCTGACGGAACCCTTTAAGGTTCTACATATGAAGCGCCTGACGGAACCCTTTAAGGTTCTACATATGAAGCGCCTGACGGAACCCTTTAAGGTTCTACATATGAAGCGCCTGACGGAACCCTTTAAGGTTCTACATATGAAGCGCCTGACGGAACCCTTTAAGGTTCTACATATGAAGCGCCTGACGGAACCCTTTAAGGTTCTACATATGAAGCGCCTGACGGAACCCTTTAAGGTTCTACATATGAAGCGCCTGACGGAACCCTTTAAGGTTCTCCATATGAAGCGCCTGACGGAACCCTTTAAGGTTCTACATATGAAGCGCCTGACGGAGCCCTTTAAGTTTCTACATATGAAGCGCCTGACGGAACCCTTTAAGGTTCTACATATGAAGCCCCTGACGGAGCCCTTTAAGGTTCTACATATGAAGCGCCTGACGGAACCCTTTAAGGTTCTACATATGAAGCGCCTGACGGAGCCCTTTAAGGTTCTACATATGAAGCGCCTGACGGAACCCTTTAAGGTTCTACATATGAAGCGCCTGACGGAGCCCTTTAAGGTTCTACATATGAAGCGCCTGACGGAACCCTTTAAGGTTCTACATATGAAGCGCCTGACGGAACCCTTTAAGGTTCTACATATGAAGCGCCTGAAGGAACCCTTTAAGGTTCTACGTATTAAGTATACAATACATTTCTTGACAGTTTGAATGTTATTTTCCAATTTTCTTACACATTATACCATTACTGTATAAGTTCATGAAATATAAACTTATTAAACAAAATACTTTTTTTTAATTTAGGTTAAATATTATGATTTTTTTAATTATGATGTTTTCTTGGGGTTTCACCTTTTGACAACTTTGTCATAATAAATGATCAGAAACAAATTATCTGGAGTTTTAAAGGGGTCATATAATGCCATTTTTGTACAAGCTAATATGATTCTTTAGGGTCTAAATTAAAAGTTTATAATATACTTTAATTAAAAATTCTCATTAGATTTGGAAGAAAACACTTATTTTACCTGGTCAAAAACAGCTCTGTTTTCAGCACGCCGTTTCAGTGCATATGACTTTAAATGATCATGAGCTTTGCTGACTCCGCCTCTCTGTTCTATGCGTACACGTTTGTAACACAATACCATAACGTGTTGTTCATTATAAACGTGGGATTATGAATTATATGGAGAACGTCGTACATAGAAAACATGCAGTAATGTACCCTGAGTGTAAACCTTAGACTCATTCATCGTGAAGCGATTTGCAAAGATATAAATATTAATATAAAGTTTAACCTGTTAAGCTTCAAGCCCACTATTGAAAAATCCCCAGAAATGACATACCCAAACTAAAACAGATACAGTTCATGAACCCTTTGCACTAAAAGCACAAGTATGATCTCATTTGAAAGCTGACACTTGGTTGTTTATTGTAAATGTAGAATTAATTATTGTCATAATGAAAAAAACAATTTTAAATAGCTTCAAAGTTTTGTAAAGTTATTAGAAATTTATTTTTATGAAACATCTTCATGAAAATAAAATTGAAGTTGGCCCTGGAGCAATCTAGAAATGCACTGCAGCTAAAGCCATATGTGTGACCATTTTATATTTAAAATCTGAAAATGATAAGTATAAAGCTCTGTATTTAGTTAAATGTTTTTCAAGATCATGTCAAATTACTTTATTTTGATTAGACTCTATTAGCAAACTGATGTTTAGTCATCTTCTGAGTCATCTATTCAGTCTATTGTCTCTATTGTTTTGTGGTGCCCCATTCAGTCTCAGTCTCCCCTGCACACATTTACACCTCTCCAGACTGGTTATTATGGCTCTAAATATGCATTTCTTTTGTCTGCATTATAGCTACTAACGACTGGCTATTCACAAGCTATTCATAGGGTTTCAAACCCTAATTTCTTTTATCAAAGTTCTCACTAAATATTTGAAACTGGTATCAAATGCACTGAAACATTTCAGTAAGCATTCCTATTTAGAAAAAAATCATAAAACAATAACTGCTCGTGGCAGGTGCGCCTGGGCTCGCTAGCATGTTAGCTTAGCACACCATCAATACACGACCATTTATGAGATTAAAACTATGTTTGCGCTCCAAACTCACTATATAACGCAAGTCTAGTGTTTTAAATAATCTTCTGTGATCTAACTTGGCTTCAGATAAAAAAAAAAATCAGACAGAAAATGTATTATTTAGTGTTCTGAACGATGATGAAATCTATATCGATTAGCATTACATTATAAATATAATCTATTATTATGAAATACCTGGCATGGCTTGAAGAACACAGGTAGCTCAAATATCATTGCAATCATGTTTATTGTCTTCAAAACATCTTTATCTGCATGTTACAGCGATCTCTGTACTTTCTGTATCACTCAGTGACGTCCTGGAATGTCACATGACTATGGGTCTTCTTCATGATCCATATATGGACTTTTATTGGACATAATAGCGCCCCCATGCTATTGGTATGAATGGAAAACACAGCACATCTCAGGAAGAAGCGATCATTATGATTACATCGACGCATTTGGGTATAAATTCAATAAATATTATTCCTGTCTATAGAAATATGATGTGAATCTATGAGAATATATCAATATTTCTCCACATCTGCACATTGTTGAGCTAAAAGCCCTCAGGGACGTTGTTTTGTGAATCGCTATCATGAGGACAGCACGGAGTGTTTTTTATGAATGGACCAGCTGACGCTCATAATTCATATTAAAGGTATCGACTCGTTTTTTTCATTTCATAACTCCTGACACAAATTAAGACATAACTGTCACTATAAGTTTCTCAGAATACAATAGTGGTCAAATACTGAATCTTGAGTCTTATATCTTTTTAATGATGTATAGTTTGTCAAGGTATAACATTAAATCTGATAGTATATTTGAACTAAATAAATAAAAAAACGCTTCAGTGCGCCGACGCTCTGGAGAAGGTTAAGAGGTTAATAAAACGTTACACTCACTTCAGTTCTTCTAGAGGTTCAGCAGGAACACGAATATCTGGTACCGATCCTTTATTCAGGAGCAGCTGCTTAGCAAAACCAGCTTTATACTGATCCTCGTTTATAAAGCAGTCTGGTGAGAAATGATTCACGCAAACATGAGAGCATTGACGTTGCTCGTGGGGAATATTCCCTTCGAAAACAAACTCAGCCACTGCGTCTTCAGCGGTTCGGATTTAGGAACATTAAAATGACTGTGTTCGTTATTACACCCAAGAACAGAACACCACAATCGCTTAGACGCCATTCTGCTCATAGACAGTGCTCCAGCATATCAACAATGAGCGCGCCGGTCCGCGCAGACTATGATTGACAGCTCTCACGAGCGAGGGCGGGTCTGTGTTGAAACGCGCCTATCAATCAACAATCGTGGGAGGGGCTTCCGAGCGTGTGACGTCACACGGTCGAACGGCTCGATTTGAGGCAGGGGAAAACATATAAGGAGATTAAAACAAAACCACTGGATGGATTTTTATCATTATATGATGGTTGTGTACAGGCACTGCCAACACACATTTCAGTACAATCAACTTAAAAAAGTGCATGTACCATTATATGACCCCTTTAATAGTGAACCAGAGTCCTTTGTGATGTCATTTTCTGGCATCCTGCATGTTACACAACACCTCAAAAATCTGAAGCAGCACAACTGTTTACAACACTGATAATTATCATAAATGTTTCTTGAGCATCAGATCCTCATATTAGAGTGATTTCTGCAGGATCATGTGACACTGAAGACTGGAGTAATGCTGAAAATTCAGCTTTGATCACAGGAATAAATTACACTTTACTGTATATTCACATAGAAAACAGATGATTTACACTGGAGTAATATTTCACAATTTTAGTGTATGTTTGCTCAAACACATGCAGCCTTGGTGAACAGAAGAGACTCTTTCAAAAACTTTTGACTGGTAGTGTAAATATAAAGCAAAAGATCGATTTAAAAGAAATGTTCGTTTACACTATTTTAAGGTGTCATTGTTACAGTGTAATTATATATTTAAGTACTGAGTAATATTAATTAACTACATGTACTTACTATAGGGTTAGGGTAGGATTAGGATGTGGTTGAGGGTTAGTTGCATGTAATTATGCATACTTTACTGTTATTACTATGGTAAGTACATGTAACATATGCAACAAGGACACTGTAAAATAAAGTGTTACCAAATGTACAGTGAATTTTGAAGATTTTTTTTAACACTTTATTTTACAGTGTCCTTGTTACATATGTTACGTGTACTTACCATAGTAATAACAGTGAATTATGCATAATTACATGCAACTAATCCTATCTTAAAATAAAGTGTAACCAAAAAACAGTTGTTCTGCTGAGCATGTGACCGGCGCGCCGGCGTCTCTGAGCTCTAAAGTTCAAACTCGCAGCTCTTTCTCTCCGGCACCTGCTCTTCAGTGTCGGCTCTAAAGCTCATGTGAATCTGTGTGACCGTGTGCAGGATAATAATCCTATTATATGCGGCCGCATCACATGGTTTCTGCCGACAGCATCATAATCCTTCAGGATACAGCGCTGGCATTTCAGGAATGGACTCAGGGAGCATGTGACCCGTCTGTGTGTGACCCGCTCAAACCCTGAACGTCTGCAGTGACTGGGGCTGAACACACACAGTGAAGCTGGATCCGTGAGAAAGAAGACATCAGAACTGACACTGATGAGATCAGACACGTTACTAACGGAAATTAAAGCCATACTCTATATTTCTCTACAA
This sequence comes from Rhinichthys klamathensis goyatoka, assembly GCF_029890125.1. Taxonomy (NCBI): domain Eukaryota; kingdom Metazoa; phylum Chordata; class Actinopteri; order Cypriniformes; family Leuciscidae; genus Rhinichthys; species Rhinichthys klamathensis. The sequence goes on along the minus strand of NW_026607235.1, from coordinate 220,417 downwards.
AACCGACAATAATTAAATAACTTAATGGAACAAAACCGATAATATTTAAATCTCTTAATTGACAATATTTAAATCTATAATGAACAAAACCGATATTTAAATGTCTTAATGGAACAAAAACGACAATATATAAATCTATAATCGAAAAAAAACGATAATATTTAAATCTATAATCGAAAAAAAAACTATAATATATTAATCTCTTAATGGAACAAAAACGATAATATTTAAATCTCCAAACTTTTTTTCTAAAAACTCAAAATTTCTGCTAAATCCACAACACTGCACTGAAATGTTCCAGAAACATGACTGACATGCGGAACGATAATAATGCATGTGATACAGAGATCTCTGAACTTCCTCAGTTTCATGTCTTCAAGACTCCACACGCTTCAGAAAGTCCATCACTGCACACATCGCATGTTTATCACCAAAGATCTGCAGGTTTCAGCACTAATGCCAAAAAACTGAAATGTTTGAGAATTGTTCCGTAAGCCTGAAGTTAAAGCAATGTGTGTCGACTTTAGAAGTATTCAATCATCACCGCAGTACAAGCCATTTCCAAGAAATGAAATCAGAGACATTACTAACTGAAATTAAAGCCATACTCTATAATTCTCAGCATCATTGCTTAAATAACTGCTAATTAAATTTGGAAAGTGTTAAACTCACATCAGACTCTTTTACACCTAGACAGCAACATAGTGTCGGCCCTAATCCGGTCCTGATCCGGCACGCATGGAGTCCACATGTACCGGATCTAGGCCGACACTTTGTTGTTGTCTGGGCAAAAAGTATCTTTTGAGAATTGTTTATTCTTGCTTGGAACAAATCTCTTATTCGAACTAACCCAACAATATTTAAATTTATAATCGAACAAAACCGACAATATTTAAATCTATAATCGAACAAAACTGACAATATTTAAATCTCTAAATGGAACAAAACTGACAATATTTAAATTTATAGTCGAACGTAACCGACAATATTTAAATTTATAATCGAACAAAACCGACAATATTTAAATCTATAATCGAACGAAACTGACAATATTTAAATCTATAATCGAACAAAACTGACAATATTTAAATCTCTAAATGGAACAAAACTGACAATATTTAAATTTATAGTCGAACGTAACCGACAACATTTAAATTTATAATCGAACAAAACCGACAATATTTAAATCTATAATCGAACAAAACTGACAATATTTAAATCTATAATCGAACAAAACTGACAATATTTAAATCTCTAAATGGAACAAAACTGACAATATTTAAATTTATAGTCGAACGTAACCGACAATATTTAAATCTATAATCGAACAAAACCGACAATATTTAAATCTATAATCGAACAAAACTGACAATATTTAAATATCTAAATGTAACAAAACTGACAATATTTAAATCTATAATCGAACAAAACCGACAATATTTAAATCTATAATTGAACAAAACCGACAATATTTACATTTATAATCGAACAAAACCGACAATATTTAAATCTATAATCGAACAAAACTGACAATATTTAAATCTCTAAATGGAACAAAACTGACAATATTTAAATCTCTAAATGGAACAAAACTAACAATATTTAAATCTATAATCGAACAAAACCGACAATATTTAAATCTCTAAATGGAACAAAACTAACAATATTTACATTTATAATCGAACAAAACCGACAATCAATATTTAAATCTATAATCGAACAAAACTGACAATATTTAAATCTCTAAATGGAACAAAACTGACAATATTTAAATCTCTAAATGGAACAAAACTAACAATATTTAAATCTATAATCGAACAAAACTGACAATATTTAAATCTCTAAATGGAACAAAACTGACAATATTTAAATCTCTAAATGGAACAAAACTAACAATATTTAAATCTATAATCGAACAAAACCGACAATATTTAAATCTATAATCGAACAAAACTGACAATATTTAAATCTATAATCGAACAAAACTGACAATATTTAAATCTCTAAATGGAACAAAACTGACAATATTTAAATCTATAATTGAACAAAACCGACAATATTTACATTTATAATCGAACAAAACCGACAATATTTAAATCTATAATTGAACAAAACCGACAATATTTACATTTATAATCGAACAAAACCGACAATATTTAAATCTATAATCGAACAAAACTGACAATATTTAAATCTCTAAATGGAACAAAACTGACAATATTTAAATCTCTAAATGGAACAAAACTAACAATATTTAAATCTATAATCGAACAAAACCGACAATATTTAAATCTCTAAATGGAACAAAACTAACAATATTTACATTTATAATCGAACAAAACCGACAATCAATATTTAAATCTATAATCGAACAAAACTGACAATATTTAAATCTCTAAATGGAACAAAACTGACAATATTTAAATCTCTAAATGGAACAAAACTAACAATATTTAAATCTATAATCGAACAAAACTGACAATATTTAAATCTCTAAATGGAACAAAACTGACAATATTTAAATCTCTAAATGGAACAAAACTAACAATATTTAAATCTATAATCGAACAAAACCGACAATATTTAAATATCTAAATGGAACAAAACTGACAATATTTAAATCTCTAAATGGAACAAAACTGACAATATTTAAATCTATAATCGAACAAAACCGACAATATTTAAATATCTAAATGGAACAAAACTAACAATATTTACATTTATAATCGAACAAAACCGACAATCAATATTTAAATCTATAATCGAACAAAACTGACAATATTTACATTTATAATCGAACAAAACTGACAATATTTAAATCTCTAAATGGAACAAAACTGACAATATTTAAATCTCTAAATGGAACAAAACTGACAATATTTAAATCTATAATCGAACAAAACCGACAATATTTAAATCTATAATCGAACAAAACCGACAATATTTACATTTATAATCGAACAAAACTAACAATATTTAAATCTATAATCGAACAAAACCGACAATATTTAAATCTCTAAATGGAACAAAACTAACAATATTTAAATCTATAATCGAACAAAACCGACAATATTGAAATATCTAAATGGAACAAAACTAACAATATTTACATTTATAATCGAACAAAACCGACAATCAATATTTAAATCTATAATCGAACAAAACTGACAATATTTACATTTATAATCGAACAAAACTGACAATATTTAAATCTCTAAATGGAACAAAACTGACAATATTTAAATTTATAATCAAACAAAACTGACAATTTTTAAATCTCTTAATTGTCTTGATCTCTCAGTAGTTTTGAGTCGCTGCTGCACTGATATTGTTCTAGACAACACTATAAATACAGAATATTTAGATCTAAATCCGGACGATCACTCATATCATCATTATATCTCACTATATATTTATAACTCTATGACCTTCGGGTAAAGATGCTTTGGAAACGTGTATTGTGAAAAGTGCTGCGCAAATAATTTTGACTTAACTTGTAGAGCCTGTAGCTCATCTGGCTGATCATGATTCGCAGAACACACACACACACACACACTCTTACCCACGATGGTGACCATCCACACCAGGACGTATGTGAAGGCGGAGATCCAGACGGCAGACATCAGGAACGTGATCATGTACCATCTCTTCCAGAAGCGTCTCCTGCAGTCGGGAACGGTCAGGAACAGCAACACGACGGCCGGCAGAGACAGAACCCACAGGATCCGCTTCAGGTCGTGTTCGGGCATCGAGAACACACTCTTCTGCTCTGAGAGAGAAACGTGCGAGCGTGAGGCTGCCGTTCACACTGAACACGCTCGGGTGTTTCCCAAATTACACTTCCCGTGTTTTCACTGTATTACGGTAGGGGGCGCTATTACACGTCTCCTATCAGATTACAGAACCTCCTGATCTAAACACGCAGAAATAAGCGAGTGAAGACATGCTCATCAAACAGCATAGAAATCAAAACTGCCTAATATTACTCAATGAAATGAATGAGGCATTTATATAGCGCTTCCATAAAAAAGTGCGGATATCGAAATGGACGAGTTCTGGGGCTGAAGCTCTGAGGGTGTTGATGGACTCGATCGACTCCATCTGTGTTTACATCGTCATTCTGAATCACTTTTTTTTTTTTACAAAAACATGATTTTCTCCGCTTTTTGCTCAAAATGTTTGTTTTTTTATGAACCTTACCCACATTAAAGTGTTGATAAAAAAGCTAGAATAAAGTTGTTTTGATTAAAATCAGAGGTTCTTTCTTTTGATATTTTGCATATTCAGAGTTCATACAACTAAATATTCCGGAGGTCATGACATCTTTGTGAAAATGGTCAAACGCGCTGGCGGTGGCTGGACACTGTTTTGAACCACCGGCGGGGAAAGAGTTAACCCTGGTGCTCTTCGTGTGTCGGGCAACATTTATACAAATAGATTTTTTTATTTCAATTAAATGAATGTACTATATTTTAGTTCGATAATGTTTTTAATTTAATATTTTGTGTTTTTAGGGGATTTTATGGTACTAAATTTTATTTACGCTGTATTTATAATCCATTTATTCACTTTTAAAAGGTAGACTAAGAATTACATTTCCAACTTAAAATGGTAAATTTTGAATTCTTTAGAGCGACAGAATGAAGTTTGGTCTCTTCTCAAAGACGACACTCGGCAGATTATTGTCAAAGTTTTAAAAAGTGAACTTATAAAAAATTTAAATAGTATTTTTGCACATTTTTCATAACAATAAACTTAAAATTCTGTATCTTTTTTTATGAAATATATATTTTCAAAATCACGTATTTCCCTAAAACTGCAAGAAAATCAAATCCGTAACTCTCCCCCAGTGTGTTCCACATGTGAGCCGATCTCTCAGTAATCGAGCGTCAGTGAGAGTGTGTTCGGCTGCAGTTCCACACGCTTCCACTAGAGGAAACTCTCATTCATTTACAATGCGCTCGTTTCTGACCGCGAGGAGCACAAGTGGGACCGTTGTTATCAGGATCATTAAACCTGTTCGAATCACTTCCATGATTTTGTGTGTTCACACAGCAAGTGCCAAAACCTTTACCAAGTTTCGTACCATTCCGATGAAGTAAAAAATTCGGGGGAAAAAACAAATGTAATTTTTTTTAAAGATGACCGAAAAGCACCAAATGGTTCTTTTAAGAACTGATCACTACAAGGTTCTTTGGGGAGCCAAATTTTTTTTTTTATGGCATCGCTGCAAAAACACCCTTTTGGAACCTTTATTTTTAAGAGTGGTACATTTACATTTATTCATTTAGCTGACGCTTATCCAAAGCGACTTACAATTGCTATATATGTCAGAGGTCGCACGCCTCTGGAGCAACTAGGGGTTAAGTGTCTTGCTCAGGGTGTCTCACAGTGGATTCGAACCCGGGTCTCTCACACCAAAGGCACGTGTCTTATCCACTGCGCCATCACCACCCCTGTCAAGCGCCAGACTGAAGAGTGGTCCCCAACATGATAATAAACAGAAACAGATGCAAGCCGGTGTGTGAGGTCATCGCGTACCTTGTCCGATCTCGTTGAGGCCGTGCAGGCTGAGCGAGAGCTGGGAGTAGCCGGAGTCGTCCTGGAAGATCCCGCTGTCGGCTCGGGAGCGCCGGTGAACTCGCAGACTGCCGTCGCTCCATCCCACCAGCGGCTGCTCCTCGCCCGAGCTCTTGCTCACACACACACAACACGGGCTGAAGCGCCGCAGCACGTACTCGCTGATCCTCAGGTCGAAGCACAGCACCAGCACATACACACCGTACACCAGCAGGAGGCACGCGCCGTCATACCTGACACACACACACGGCGCACGTTACATTCATGCATTTGGCAGACGCTTTTATCCAAAGCCACTCACATTGCATTTCAAGGCACACGTTTACATTCTCATCAGTTCTGGCTTTCCCTGGGGATCGAACCTGTGACCTTGGCGCTCTACTGTTTGAGCTACAGGAAAGATTACAGAATTCTTACGTTAATTCGGTTCATTCCTGCACCGTTAGGGTCCGTACACAATGAGTTCGAAATTTTCGCACGTTAAAAATAAATACGACCTCACATTGTTGTGTCAATCACGTTTAAAATGTTTCGATTTATGGCTTGATTTTCTTAGTTTTAGAGTAAAACATGTTTTTGAAAATAGTATTTTTGCACATTTTTTTATAACACTAAATGTGAAATTCTGTAACTTTTTTTAAATTCACATTTGAAAACTTCACTTCAGCAATAATCTGCCAAGTGTCGTCTGAGATCAAACTTCAGTCTGTCGCTCTAAAGCGTTCAAGATTTACCAGTTTAAGCTGAAATGGTCTACGCTCAAAAAGTGAATAAATGGATTATAAATACAGCGTAAATATAATTTAGTACCATAAAATCCCCTAAAAATACAAAATATTAAATAAAAAACGTCAAACTAAAATATAGTACATTCATTTCATTGAAATAAAAATAAAAAATTGGTAATTTTTGACCGACATATGCAGAAGAGCGCCAGATTAAGAGTGTAGTCACCAAACTTATAATAAACAGATGCAACAGAAAAGCAGAAAATACACGAGCTACACGTTAAAAAATAAATACAACCGTCATAAAAAAATTCGGATCGTGTTCGATTGTGTGCGTTGTCCGCATCCGTAGCTCAAGCACTTCGAGATGTTTTGACGGATCAGAGACACCGAATAAAGTGGAACGTTCCCTTTTTAATACCTTAAAGGAGGAGTTCATTTTGTAATAAAAATGTCCTGATAGTTTACTCTCCCGCACGTCACCCAAGATGTTCACGTCTTTCTTTCTTCAGTGGGACAGAAAGGAAGGTTTTTGAGGAACACACTCCAGGGTTTCTCCATATAGTGACTTCAATGGGGTCCAACGGGTCGAAGGTCCAGATGTGAGTTTCAGTGCAGCTTCAAAGTCTCGACACGATCCAGCCGAGGAATAAGAGTCTGATCTAGACAAACCAGCCGACATTTATAACAAAATACACATTTATATACTTTTATCCACTAATGCTGGTCTTGCTCGAGCTGTGATGCGTCACACATTACATCATCAGGGTGAAAGGTCAAGCGTGTTCCGGTTCAGAAATGTAGAGTAGGGCGAAAAACTCTCATTTTCTCCTCCAACTTCAAAATCATCCGACATCGTTGTTTTACCTTTTATTTATTTGTTTATTGTAAATGGCGTTTGACTCAGTCGTTGCACGTTCACTCTGTAAACACTGGGTCTGTTCTTACACCTACGTCACGCTTGACCTTTCACCCTGATCACGTAATGTGTGTCGCATCACAGCTCGAGCAAGACCAGCATTAGTGGATAAAAGTATATACCGTAATTCCTCAAATAAAGACCGGTATTCAAATAAACGCCGGGCCTCTGATAGTGGCCGGGGGCGTGGTCAACGCGGACAAATAAAGGCCGGTCTCAAATTAAGGCCGGGGAAAAAATAGTGTGAATAGGTACACTTTAAATGAGTGTACACTCAAAGACGGACTCGCTCAGCGCTTGTCATATATCACAACTATTCAGTGTTTTTAACCACATGTTTATTTTAGGTTTCAGACATTTAAATAGATATGATTTATAGCAAAACAATAAATTTATAGTTTGTAAAATACACAATGGTGTCTATGGAAGCAGCAATAACAATCCATTCAAATATATTTGGCGACGTGTTTTATTCATATCAGATACACAGTGTGTAAGTAACTATAAAGTTTACTCTATTCTTCTCCCAGTTCACCGGCCACTTACTTTCATGTATTTCGGGAGAAACTGAAGAATTCACGCGCTGTAACTTAACAAATACAACAGGAATCTCCGAACTGCGGTGCCCATCTCACGTTACAGATCAAGATCATTTATAAAGGGTTTTAAACGACAAAACAAACTCACTTACACGGATTTGAGAGTCAGAATAGAAGATAGTTGATGACATGGTAAGCAAGTTTGTTAATATTTAGAAATAAAAGCGCTACATCTGTCATACAGCGCTATTTTGGCTGTGGTGAACACGTGCCAAGCATGACGCGTCACCATGGAAACTTGGCTGGCGGGCGGGCGGGGAGCGATATTTTTTTTCACAGGATGGTAGGGGAAGACTCATGAATATTCATTAGGGAACTCATCCCTGATTGGTCTGATGACCTACCCCTAACCCCGCCCCTAACCCCGCCCCTAAACCTACCCGTCACTGGGGGTCTGATGACTTACCCCTAACCCCGCCCCTAAACCTACCCGTCACTGGGGTTAAGACCAATCAGTGATGAGTTCCCTAATGAATATTAATGAGTCTTCCCCTACCATCCTGTGAAAAAAAATATCGCGGGCGGGGATCGCGAATTAGAAATAAAGGCCTGCCTCTAATAAAAGCCTGCTTCAAATAAAAGCCGGCTACCATCTGCAGTTCAGGTAAATAAAGGCCCCGGCCTTTATTTGAGGAATTACGGTAAATGTGTATTTTGTTATAAATGTCCGCTGGTTTGTCTAGATCAGACTCTTATTCCTCGGCTGGATCGTGTCGAGACTTTGAAGCTGCACTGAAACTCACATCTGGACCTTCGACCCGTTGGACCATTGAAGTCACTATATGGAGAAACCCTGGAGTGTGTTCCTCAAAAACCGAAGAAAGAAGAAAGAAACACATGAACATCTTGGATGACGTGCGGGAGAGTAAACTATCAGGAAATTTAAATTCTGAAGTGAACTAATACTTATATAGCAAAACATTCTTAGAACGTATTAATGTTAGCATCACAGACTCACCAGTAAACTCTGTTATCTGAGATGATGGCGATGACGGCGGCGACGCTGATGGCGTATGCGAGACAGTCTCTGAATAACGGCCAGCATGTGAGACGAGCCGTCTGAACAGAGCACACACACACACACACACACACACACACACAAACACGTGAGATACAGAGGCAACAGACACACACCGACACGCTTACAGCTCATTAATATCCCAGACAGCAACATCAGGGTAGTTATAGGAACTAACACCAGGGTTAACGATCTGTCTATCAGTCCTGTCCAACACGTTATTAGATTGAACTGTTATACACAGAAAGTAGACAGTAATGAACAGTTATTAGCGTATGGCGTGTGTTGATGCCCAGTGTTGCTGAGCAGAAATACATCATCATGTTTCTCTCGGTCCCTCAGAGTTTCTCCTCAGTGTAAAGATTAAGAGGCTCATCTATCTCTGTTTTACATGTTCTTAGAGTTCGTTTGTGGAGTAAATATATAGGCTATAATCTGTTTTTTTAATGATGGCGGGTGCTGGTGTTTCGCGTGCGTTCGGCCAATCAGAGAACACTAACGTCACTGTAGTTCCTATAGCGCAGGGTTAGACCGACTCTGGAGGAGTAAATTAGTAAAGGAGTTCCTAGAGCTAACATCGCTCCTACAGGTGAACCTCGGAAAATTAGAATATGGTGCAAAAGTTCATTTATTTCAGTAATTCAACTTAAAAGGTGAAACTAATATATTATATAGACTCATTACATGCAAAGTGAGATATTTCAAGCCTTTATAATCATCAAAATTATAACAAATAAAGGCTTGAAATATCTCACTTTGCTTGTAATGAGTCTATATAATATATTAGTTTCACCTTTTAAGTTGAATTACTGAAATAAATGAACTTTTGCACCATATTCTAATTTTCCGAGGTTCACCTGTAGTTCCTGCGGTGCGAACAAACACGCCAACATCCGCCAACAGGAACTATGAGACGGTTCCTCCGGTGCGAAAGCCCGTGAAGTGTCGGCCCACACCCGGTCCGTGCGGACTCCTCGCGCCGAGACTGAGGGAGTCTGGGTAATGATCAGTGTTGGTTGGGCATGTTACTTAAAAAAAGTAATTAGTTATAGTTACTAGTTACTTCTCACAAATAGTAACTGAGTTAGTAACTCATTAAATCATTATAAAAGTAACTAATTACCCGGGAAAGTAACTATTGCGTTACTTTTTTTTAAAAAAAAGCTCAAATAGGCCTATGTCAAATAACTTGGATGCCCCCAATATTACATATGTTAAATTAATGAAATGGACACTATAGAATAAATAATTATAAAACATTGTACAGTAATCTACACTATTGTAATGTTGCTGTGGGACAATGTGAGAGACACCTATTAAATTCAATAGCCACTATTATTTTAAATATTAGCATTACTATAGTATAACAATAAAACATAATAGATGGTTTAGAACTTTTAATATTTAATATTGCACAGACCACAACTGGCCCAAAAAATAAGTCTGAAAATAAATTAATCTTCTTAAGAAATGTACCAAAAATGAATAATTAATAAAAAATATATATACATACACTCTTTGTAGTGCAAATTAAAATGATTAACAGTTTAACAAGAAGTGCTCCCAGAACGTTGCAGATGATACCAATAGGCTACATAGATTACTCTAATGCTGAAATTTGTAATTTATTTATAAACAAACTATATAATGCTATGCTCGGACACACTCGGTCTCTCTCGTGCATTCGCTGCGCTTTTGTCCAGTCCGGCGCCTCATAAACACACACACACACACACACACACACACACCAGAGAAAAAACGTTGCAGGTCCTATGGTGGAGAGAGAGCCTACTCGGATGAAAACCGCTTCAGTGAGCTCAATTAGGCTATAGTAACGCCGCATTTTATTGTCAGTAACGGTAACGGCGTTCTAACGGGGGAAACAGTAATTCGTTTGATTACTCGTTAGAGAAAGATAACGGCGTTATTCCCAACACTGGTAATGATGATGTCACGCACCACAGAGGTCAGGAGGCCGCACGCCGCACAGATGCACAGGAGGTTGTACACGGCCGACCCCATGATGGTGCTCACGCCGATGTCTCCTTTAGTCACAAACACACCTGAGGACGCATTCACACACACTGCGTTTAATAATGTTAGACATTTATTAAATATTAAACATTTCAAATGAAGCAAGACACAACATACAGTTATCTATACACAGAGATGGAAAGAGGGTTGCATGGAACAATCTAGTGCGAAACTAAATTAAAAGTCAAAATTATCTACACCACAATTATGATTCATGAATTCCGGAGTTCAAAATATAACTTTCTGGAACATGGTTTTCATGGAGATCCAAAAGATTTGAGGTATTTATGAAAATGTCATCACAGTGTATCTGTGAACACCACACACTCAGATCCTGCTCATATATTAATGGGAGTATTACAAGGCATCCGCTTACTTGGAGAATGGATAGAAATTGTTAAAGAAATATGTAATATCGAAGAATTTACTTTCATTTTGAGACTTAAAAAGAACGTATTTCTAAAATACTGGAAGATGTTGATCGAGAACTGTAATGTAAACAATCAGAGACTATATGTGAATCTATACGCCGACAAAACAAAAAGTTCTGTTCTATTGTTTACTTTTTTCCTGTCTTTCTAAATGTTGTATTTTTGAAAAACATCAATAAAAATACAGAAAAAAAAGCGGACAATTCTTGTTTTTGTGGAATATAGACCTTATTCACCAGAATGAAAGTGAGGCTGTGATGATCTCTTCAGTCGATCAGAGTTGCTTGTACTTTTATTTAATGTGTTTTTAAGATTGTTCCGCTGAGAAAAAAAAACATCAAAACTATCGTTCCAAGAAATTTCATTAGACAAAAAGCTCCCGACAATATGAGTTGTGGGAAATGATTAGTCATCTGGGAGCTTTACACTGCTGTTTACAGCGGGTGTAAATTAAAACACAATAAAATAATAAAAATGATGATATGGGCGGGGCTATAACCTGTCACTCACATGAGATCAGCCAATAGCAAACCACAACCATCCAATCAGTTCCCCACAGACGCAATCAAGCCCCGCCCACAAAAATAAGGAAATGACATTTTCAGGTCTACGCTCAAAAAGTGAATAAATGGATTATTTATAAATACAGCGTATATATCATTTAGTACCAAAAAATACAAAATATTAAATAAAAGACCATTATCGAACTAAAATATAGCACATTATTTCATTGAAAACACATTTTTAACCGATGTGAGGAGCACCAGAGGGCTTTTAGAGAGATTGTGATATTTCTGTCCTGTAAGAAGAAGATCACCTACAAAAGCAAGAAAAGAAAGGAGATTACCCAGAAACGCAGTGACGAGTTCTGGCGCCGAACTTCCCGCTGCCATGAAAGTGGCTCCGGCAACATCTTGTGAAAGACCGAGCCCTGAAACACAAACAGATCCGAGATGTCACCGAAGTGGTCGGGTCGGGTCGGGTTAATGATTTCGGGTTCGGGCTTAAAATATAACCCGTAATGGTTGGGTTGGGATGGTTGGGGTTAAATGATTCTGGGTTTGGGTCGGGTTCGGGCTTAAAATATAACTCTAATCGTTGGGTCAGGTTCGGATCGGTTAAATGATTTCGGGTTCAGGCTTAAAAAATATAACCGTAATGGTCGGGTCGGGATTGTTCGGGTTAAATGATTCTGGGTTTGGGTCGGGTTCGAGTTAAAAGATTTCGGGTTCGGGCTTAGATATAACCGTAATGGTCGGGCCGGGTCGGGTTCGGGCTTAGATATAACCGTAATGGTCGGGCCGGGTCGGGTTCGGGCTTAGATATAACCGCAATGGTCGGATCGGGTCGGGTCGGGTTCGGGCTTAGATATAACCGTAATGGTCGGATCGGGTCGGGTCGGGTTCGGGCTTAGATATAACCGTAATGGTCGGGTCGGGTTCGGGCTTAGATATAACCGTAATGGTCGGGCCGGGTCGGGTTCGGGCTTAGATATAACCGTAATGGTCGGATCGGGTCGGGTCGGGTTAAATGATTTCGGGTTCGGGTCGGGTTCGGGCTTAGATATAACCGTAATGGTCGGGCCGGGTCGGGTCGGGTTAAATGATTTGAGGTCGGGTTCGGGCTTAGATATAACCGTAATGGTCGGGCCGGGTCGGGTTCGGGCTTAGATATAACCGTAATGGTCGGGTCGGGTCGTGTCGGGTCGGGTTAAATGATTTCGGGTTCGGGTCGGGTTCGGGCTTAGATATAACCGTAATGGTCGGGCCGGGTCGGGTTCGGGCTTAGATATTACCGTAATGGTCGGATCGGGTCGGGTTAAATGATTTCGGGTTCGGGTCGGGTTCGGGCTTAGATATAACCGTAATGGTCGGGCCGGGTCGGGGTCGGGCTTAGATATAACCGTAATGGTCGGGTCAGGTCGGGTTAAATGATTTCGGGTTCGGGTCGGGTTCGGGCTTAGATATAACCGTAATGGTCGGATCGGGTCGGGTCGGGTTAAATGATTTCGGGATCGGGTCGGGTTCGGGCTTAGATATAACCGTAATGGTCGGGCCGGGTCGGGTTCGGGCTTAGATATAACCGTAATGGTCAGATCGGGTCGGGTCGGGTTAAATGATTTCGGGTTCGGGTCGGGTTCGGGCTTAGATATAACCGTAATGGTCGGGTCGGGTTCGGGCTTAGATATAACCGTAATGGTCGGATCGGGTCGGGTCGGGTTAAATGATTTGAGGTCGGGTTCGGGCTTAGATATAACCGTAATGGTCGGGTCGGGTCGGGTTAAATGATTTCGGGTTCGGGTCGGGTTCGGGCTTAGATATAACCGTAATGGTCGGGTCGGGTTCGGGCTTAGATATAACCGTAATGGTCGGATCGGGTCGGGTCGGGTTAAATGATTTGAGGTCGGGTTCGGGCTTAGATATAACCGTAATGGTCGGGCCGGGTCGGGTTCGGGCTTAGATATAACCGTAATGGTTGGGTCGGGTCGGGTTCGGGCTTAGATATAACCGTAATGGTCGGATCGGGTCGGGTCGGGTTAAATGATTTGAGGTCGGGTTCGGGCTTAGATATAACCGTAATGGTCGGGTCGGGTTCGGGCTTAGATATAACCGTAATGGTCGGGCCGGGTCGGGTTCGGGCTTAGATATAACCGTAATGGTTGGATCGGGTCGGGTCGGGTTAAATGATTTGAGGTCGGGTCGGGCTTAGATATAACCGTAATGGTCGGGTCAGGTCGGGTTAAATGATTTCGGGTTCGGGTCGGGTTCGGGCTTAGATATAACCGTAATGGTCGGGCCGGGTCGGGTTCGGGCTTAGATATAACCGTAATGGTCGGGCCGGGTCGGGTTCGGGCTTAGATATAACCGTAATGGTCGGATCGGGTCGGGTCGGGTTAAATGATTTCGGGTTCGGGTCGGGTTCGGGCTTAGATATAACCGTAATGGTCGGGTCGGGTTCGGGCTTAGATATAACCGTAATGGTCGGATCGGGTCGGGCTGGGTTAAATGATTTGAGGTCGGGTCGGGCTTAGATATAACCGTAATGGTCGGGCCGGGTCGGGTCGGGTTAAATGATTTGAGGTCGGGTCGGGCTTAGATATAACCGTAATGGTCGGATCGGGTCGGGTCGGGTTAAATGATTTGAGGTCGGGTCGGGCTTAGATATAACCGTAATGGTCGGGCCGGGTCGGGTTCGGGCTTAGATATAACCGTAATGGTCGGGTCGGGTTCGGGCTTAGATATAACCGTAATGGTCGGGTCGGGTTCGGGCTTAGATATAACCGTAATGGTCGGATCGGGTCGGGTCGGGTTAAATGATTTGAGGTCGGGTCGGGCTTAGATATAACCGTAATGGTCGGGCCGGGTCGGGTCGGGTTAAATGATTTGAGGTCGGGTCGGGTTCGGGCTTAGATATAACCGTAATGGTCGGGTCGGGTCGGGTTCGGGCCTAGATATAACCGTAATGGTCGGGCCGGGTCGGGTTCGGGCTTAGATATAACCGTAATGGTTGGGTCGGGTCGGGTTCGGGCTTAGATATAACCGTAATGGTCGGATCGGGTCGGGTTAAATGATTTGAGGTCGGGTCGGGCTTAGATATAACCGTAATGGTCGGGTCAGGTCGGGTTAAATGATTTCGGGTTCGGGTCGGGTTCGGGCTTAGATATAACCGTAATGGTCGGGTCGGGTCGGGTTCGGGCTTAGATATAACCGTAATGGTCGGGTCGGGTCGGGTTCGGGCTTAGATATAACCGTAATGGTCGGGTCGGGTTCGGGCTTAGATATAACCGTAATGGTCGGGTCGGGTCGGGTTCGGGCTTAGATATAACCGTAATGGTCGGGCCGGGTCGGGTTCGGGCTTAGATATAACCGTAATGGTCGGGCCGGTTCGGGTTCGGGCTTAGATATAACCGTAATGGTCGGATCGGGTCGGGTCGGGTTAAATGATTTCGGGTTCGGGTCGGGCTTAGATATAACCGTAATGGTCGGGTCGGGTCGGGTTCGGGCTTAGATATAACCGTAATGGTCGGGCCGGGTCGGGTTCGGGCTTAGATATAACCGTAATGGTCGGGCCGGGTCGGGTTCGGGCTTAGATATAACCGTAATGGTCGGATCGGGTCGGGTCGGGTTAAATGATTTCGGGTTCGGGTCGGGTTCGGGCTTAGATATAACCGTAATGGTCGGGTCGGGTTCGGGCTTAGATATAACCGTAATGGTCGGATCGGGTCGGGTCGGGTTAAATGATTTGAGGTCGGGTCGGGCTTAGATATAACCGTAATGGTCGGGCCGGGTCGGGTCGGGTTAAATGATTTGAGGTCGGGTCGGGCTTAGATATAACCGTAATGGTCGGGCCGGGTCGGGTTCGGGCTTAGATATAACCGTAATGGTCGGATCGGGTCGGGTCGGGTTAAATGATTTGAGGTCGGGTCGGGCTTAGATATAACCGTAATGGTCGGGCCGGGTCGGGTCGGGTTAAATGATTTGAGGTCGGGTCGGGTTCGGGCTTAGATATAACCGTAATGGTCGGGTCGGGTCGGGTTCGGGCTTAGATATAACCGTAATTGTCGGGTTGGGTCGGGTCGGGTTAAATGATTTGAGGTCGGGTCGGGTTCGGGCTTAGATATAACCGTAATGGTCGGGCCGGGTTCGGGCTTAGATATAACCGTAATGGTCGGGTCGGGTTCGGGCTTAGATATAACCGTAATGGTCGGGCCGGGTTCGGGCTTAGATATAACCGTAATGGTCGGGTCGGGTTCGGGCTTAGATATAACCGTAATGGTCGGGCCGGGTCGGGTTCGGGCTTAGATATAACCGTAATGGTCGGGTCGGGTCGGGCTTCAGGTTAAAGCCCGTTCAGACCTCGGCCGCTTACGCTCGCTGATGACCTCCAGGGACGGCAGGAAGTAGTCTTCGCACACGATGGACACGGCCAGAAGCATGTAGAAGACGATCATGAAGTGGATCAGGATCCCTCCGTCTCTCCTCTCCTGAAGCGTGAAGAATCCCTCGGGAAACTCTGAGGACTGCGGCGGGATGCACTCGCTCGCATTCCCTGCAACAGACACACACACACACACACACACACTCATCATCAACTGCTGTGTCTGAGTCTGACCCACAGTCAGCTTTCTGACACACAACATCTGTGTTTACAAATGATGGATCAATATGTTGTCTCGTGAATAAATGTTAATTCTGGGTTTTATGGCCTTATTACAGGGACGTTACAGGTAACAGAAACAAGCACCAAGACAGGGCATGTCAAAACACCAACAAATCTGTCATTTTTGACCGAAAAATTGTACGTTTCGTTTTTTTGTTTAGTTTTTTACTTGATGGGAATGGTACAAAACTTGGCAAGGCGAGTTTATTTATATAACACATTTTATACAGTATGGCAATTCAAAGTGCTTTAGAGAAAGGAATTACAATAATCACAAAATTATACAAAGGAAAAAAAAAATTTGGTAATAGTTTTGGCACTTGCTGTGTGAACACACACACACACACACACACACACACACACAAACAAATCATGGACATCATTTGAAAAGGTTTAAAGACAATATTCAGTGATATATATTAATATTAATATCAGAAGAACTCGAGAAGTTTATGTGAAGTTTCCAGCATTAACACAGTTATCTGACTCGTACTGTGAGTGTGTGTGTTATCGGACTCGTACTAAAGCTGTGAGTGTGTGTGTGTTATCTGACTCGTACTGAGAGTGTGTGTTATCGGACTCGTACTGAAGCTGCTGTGAGAGTGTGTGTTCACTCACCGGCGTCCCGACGGACTCTGGCAGAAGCGCTGCGCTGGAAAGCCTCTCCCACGCTGGAGACGAGATGAGCCGCTGCGAAGACGAGCAGAACGGCAGCGATGATGTACAGCAGGACGTCCCTGCGCTTCTCCCGGCGGAGGAGTGTGTGTGTCCTCATCGCTCCCACAGATCACTGATGCTGGAGGAGCTTCACGGAGCTGTCGGCGTGCGTGTGCGTGTGAGAGAGAAAGAGTGTGTGTGTGTGTGTGTGAGAGTGAGAGAGTGTGTGTCTGTGTGTGAGTGAGTGAGAGTGTGTGTGTCTGTGTGTGTGTGTGAGAGTGTGAGAGAGAGAGAGAGTGTGTGTGTGTGTGTGAGAGAGAGAGAGTGTGTGTGTGTCTGTGTGAGAGTGAGAGACAGTGTGTGTGTGTGTGTGTGTGTGTGTGTGAGAGAAAGAGAGAGAGAGAGAGAGTGTGTGTGTGTGTGTGTGTGTGCGTGTGTGAGAGTGTGTGTGTGTGTATGAGTGAGAGATAGAGAGTGTGTGTGTGTGTGTGTGTGTGTGTGTGTGTGTGTGTGTGTGTGTGTGAGAGTGTGTGTGTGTGTATGAGTGAGAGAGAGCGAGAGTGTGTGTGTGCGCGCGTGTGCGCGTGAGAGTGTGTGTGTGTGTGTGTGTGTGCGTGTGTGAGAGAGTGTGTGTGTGTGTGTGTGTGCGCGTGAGAGTGTGTGTGAGTGTGTGCGTGAGAGTGTGTGTGTGCGCGCGTGAGAGTGTGGGTGTGTGTGTCACAAGACTCATTATTCTGCATGAACGAGTCTCAGGCCTTCAGGGCTGAAACAGTTTGACAAATACAAATGTTATCATGCAAAATTATGAGCCTCTTAAGCAGAGAAACCGATCCTTTGCGCAAATCAACATCATTTATGGCCCACACTTACATGCATGACTCTTTTATTTATCATTATAAATGTATTGATATTAATCAGATTTATTAACTTATTTAAATACATATTTATTCAATTATTTAAATAAATAATAAATAAATCTGATTAAAATGAAAAAAAAGTATTTATCATTATAAATGTATACATTTTAATCTGATTTATTAACTTATTTGTTGAAATAAATGTTTATCAAATTATTAAAAATATATTTTTTATTATAATCAAATGTATTTATGCTACAGTAGTTAGTTTAATCTTACATTTCCCAGAACCCCAGTTTAAAACTCCCAGATTCATTTAAAGACTCAGGGAACAGAATTCAACTTTAGACTTTAATCATAATCTTTATAACGAGTAAAAACATACAGCTCAACAAATCTGCGTAGAAACTACAATTATGAATGTGATCAAAATATAAATACACGCTAGCTCAATAAATCATACGAAGCCTGTGATCACGCTCAAAGCTCTTCTCATTTGTTATTATTATGGAGCTAAAATTGTCTCAAAATTAATCAAGGCACATTTTGCTTCTTGATTCAAAGCTGATGATTGGCTGGATGGAAACCCACATCTGATTGGCTAAAGGAAAGCCTCAAACGTTCAGAGCTTTGCATTTCTGAACCTAATCTTGTGAACATGAACGAGTTTGTGAATTTCAGTTTGCAAATATATAAACTTTGTGTGAATGTGAATTAGCTTACACATTTGTGAGTCGTATTTTGTAAATACATAATTTCTCAGTCTTTAAAGTCCCCCTGTGGTGTAAATCCAGCGTTTAAAGTTGTTTATGTGTCTATGTGGTGTGTTTAATCTGCTTTTCACGAGTTCACACTTACAAATAAGTCAGATAGAATAAATGCGTATTTGGCGTGCTGTCCGAGGAGAGGGCTCCGAGTTAGGTATTCGGCCCGAACCCAGAGGACTCCCCCCGTATTCCTGGCTGTGAAATAAATAAATAAGATAAGCCAAGAGTGAGGAGTCGGGGTGGTGGAGGGATGCTGAAACTGTCAAGGAATGTTAGGTGAGTTGACAGAGTGAATATTTATATGCTCCTTCTCGTGCTGATAGGGTAGACATGGTAATTGTTTGATGACCAGTTTATTGGAATGATTATTTGAACGTGCTCCTCCCGAACTTTGTTTATAAAACATCATTTCACGAGTTCACACTTACAAATAAGTCAGATAGAATAAATGCGTATTTGGCGTGCTGTCCGAGGAGAGGGCTCCGAGTTAGGTATTCGGCCCGAACCCAGAGGACTCCCCCAAAAGCTGTAAAATAACATGCCGGACAGCTGCCAAAATGATGTTGATGACCCCCCAAAACTTGCGGAGTGCAAAGCTTAAAACATCAGCCGTGGGAAGGGGTTAGTCGCTGGAAGGCTTCTTCTACCATAGGACGGGAGTTGGTTGTCTTTGAGGTTGGATAGGTGTGCTTCTCAGGTAGTAGGCTGGGGAAGGTCTACTGCGGAAGCGGAGGAGATGACACTGCTGCGGCGATGGAGCAAGTTTGGACGGAGTAATGGGGCTCCTGCGGGAGCTGAGTAGATGACACTGCTGCGGCGATGGAGCAAGTTTGGACGGAGTAATGGAGCTCCTGCGGAAGCGGAGGAGATGACACTGCTGCGGCGATGGAGCCAGTTTGGACGGAGTAATGGGGCTCCTGCGGGAGCTGAGTAGATGACACTGCTGCGGCGATGGAGCAAGTTTGGACGGAGTAATGGGGCTCCTGCGGGAGCTGAGTAGATGACACTGCTGCGGCGATGGAGCAAGTTTGGACGGAGTAATGGGGCTCCTGCGGGAGCTGAGTAGATGACACTGCTGCGGCAGTGGACCAGACTTGCTTTCAATCTTGCTTGAGAATCCCAAACTATTTTGGGCATAGACTTGAGCTCCTGCGGGAGCGGAGTGGATGACGCTGCTGCGGCAATATTTTTCTTGGGCGATTGGAATCCCGAGCTCAGCGAAGACTTTTTGGACTGTGAGAAGATGCGCGGCTGGGATGGTGTCGGGTGGTGATATAATTAGGAAATCATCTAACAGGTGGATTAAGTAGGGTATCGAGTAGTTATTGTAAAGAATCCAGCAAATGGCTTCTGATAGCATGTCGAAAATCTTGGGGCTGCTTTTGCAGCCGAAAGTTAAACGGACGGCAAAGTAAAATTTCTCTTGCCAGCGTACGCCGAACAAATGCCATGAATCTGGATGAATGGGCATCACTTTAAAAGCAGAAGTGATGTCGACTTTAGCGAGCCAAGCGCCGTAGCCTGCGTCTTTAATCAAGGTTATGGCTTGGTCAATGGTGTGGTAATGAAGAGAAAATTGTTCAAGCAAGATAAGGCTGTTTATGCTTGGAAACGGAGAATTATGCGGGGCTGAGAGATCGATTATTAAACGTTTTTTGCCTGAAAATTTTCTTGTGGCCACTTCAATGGGGCTGACGCGGAAACATTCAAAACGAAAGGAGGAATGTTAAACGGACCAATCATGAAGCCTGATTCGATTTCTTTTTTAATCAGGAAGTCGACTGTTTCAGGTTCAGCGAGAGCAGACTGGAGATTGTCACATATGATACTTTGAGTGGGAAGGCTTTCAACGCCGGGTTTGAAGCCGTGTTCGAGACCAGACAGTAAATAGTCAGTAAAGTTAGTGTTAGGGTGGTGAGCTAATTCAGAAGACAGACGAGAAAAATTCACAGGAGTCGACAAGTAATTTTTGGAATCTTTATTTACGGACCTTTTTACAGGGCATATAGTGCGAGCGTGCGCGCCACCGCAATAGCTGCAGATGTGTAAATAACGGCAGCGTTGCCGTGAGCAACGTCCTTAATTGAAGTTATTGCAGACTTGGTTGTTGGATGGGAAGGAGGTTTTTCTTCTTTTAGAATCTGTGGCTGAGTCGTTGAAATTAATGTTTGCTGGCCGCGGGACATAACTGGTTGATTTCCCAGCTGGTGAATCTGGGCGGGGAGGATTTGCAGGGTTAATCAAGGGACACGCCGTGGTGGAGTGCGAAACGGATCTGCAAACAGCGCAGGAAATGTTACGGCAGCCTAGGAACACTCTATTGTGTAGCCCTGTGTCTAGGGCGCCCCAGTAAGGGCACTGGTTCCACTGAGCTACGCGGACGGCGCACTTTGCGGAGAACAATTTGTGGTAAGTATTAAAATGGGTTCCTCCGTATGATAACGCGAGCTCTGCGATTATCGCGAGATAGTCGTTTAGCTCTCGTCTCCTGTGGGGAAGTGCGGCACAAATTATTTCGCTATACCGGCTGAAAGCAATTGCAAATTCAGAAAACGACAGAATGCGGGATGAATTATTAACTGGGTTTTTGAGGGTGACTGCAAAATCGCCGCAGTCGATTTGGCGATTTGAGACAGAGGGGGGGGGGAGTAAAGAAAGAAGGGAAGATAAATCGATGTCCGCACCTGTGAGGATCTGTGCTCTGATGTTGCTGGCAACAGGGGGCGGTTCCATAGCTGTAGCGTTCGGCGGGATGGGCATCGGCGTTGCGGAGAACAGCGTGAAAGGAGACCGATTTTGGGGAAAGGTGTTAGGAAGAAAACCCCCTGGGGCCGAGGCCGTTTGTGGAGGCAACCTCACACTTGGGTCGGCCCCTAAAGCTTTTGAGGAAGAACTGGAAAAGTGGGAAAGGAGGGGAGCTGGGGAGGTAGAAAAGGTGCCTGGGCCTGCGCCTCTAGCTGAAGCAGCCTCGCGCTAGTGTCTGGTGGTGGGGCTGCAGGCCATGGACAGGGGAAAGGGTTGGAAAAGGTGACAGGAAAAGTATGTGGTAGTTGGGCTTGTGCCGTTGGCATACTCACGCTGAAAGAGCGGCCCGTTTCGCTTGAAACTGGCATTGTTACGTGAGGTGCTGGAAAAGACTGCGGTCTGTAGCTCAGCGGAGCGGAGAGAAGAGAGGGGCCTGACGGCGGCGTAATCTGGGGCGCGGCCCAGGCTAGCTGGAGGCCTGCTGCGGCCTGGCGCTCGCGGAAAACTGGGCCCTGCAAGAGCGGGAGAAGGTGATTTCTGGGAACGTGAGTTTGGAGCCTTGTAATTACTTGCCTTTTTTGCGGATTTTGAAGGTGGAGTGGATTTTGGAGAAGGGAAAGCTGCCTGGAGTGAAACGTACAGGTTGTATAGTTGTGCTTTGTTCATTCTCCTAGAAAAATGAACATCAGCGCTGATTAGCGCTTGTTTCAACCCCAGCACTGTCCACTTCTCAATTGCAGGAATATTGGGTTGTGCTGAGGTGTAGGAGGAAGCTGGAGATGGTGGAGGAGGTCTTGATGGTGGAGGTGAGGGCAAGCCCCAGCGCCTCGGAGTACGGGAAGCGGCTCGGCTAGACCGGCGGCCGCGCAGTGATGCTGGAAGTTCAGATGCGGTGTCCTGTTGAGCGTGGGAGCTCATTGCAGCGGTGGGAAGCTGTGATGGAGCCTGGGCGACGAAGGAGTCGTCGTCGGACGGGAAGAGTTCGATCTCAGACATTGTAACAAATGGGCGGGACCAGATGCTGAAACTGTCAAGGAATGTTAGGTGAGTTGACAGAGTGAATATTTATATGCTCCTTCTCGTGCTGATAGGTTAGACATGGTAATTGTTTGATGACCAGTTGATTGGAATGATTATTTGAACGTGCTCCTCCCGAACTTTGTTTATAAAACATCATTAAGACACACCATGTGTAAGTTCATAAGTCGACAGCATTGCTGAGTATTTCCTCCTTAAAACTGCAGTGAACCAAAGACAGTCTCAAAAACACGGTTTGAAATCGCTGGTGTTTCTGACGTCACAAACGACCTTGTAACCAATCAGATCAACGTGTGATCGTCAACCAGTGGATCTCTGAGCTGAGGGAGTGAGTGGAGGCGGGGCTCATTTGCATATTCATAGAACTGCGCATACTAAATGAGGCGAGGGTGTCGAGTTACATTCAAGATATTATAAGACCAGACAACTTCCGACAAATTTAGATTTGCTCTGAAAGTTAGTCTGGCAAAGAGCTCATTCAAGCCCATTTCCAATCCGCCGAAATCGCGGCACCAATCAGAAGCGTTGGGGCGGGCTTTACACGATGACGACAGCGCTGGGATTTCGAAGCAGATTTTGTAGCCTTCATTACAAAGATGGATGCCGCCGTCGAACATCACTCGTTCCAATCAGCGATCGCGTCTGTTTTAAGCGATTTGAACGTTTCCTTTTAGTTAAAAACCGAGTAAAGAACAACATGTGTCTCCGCCGCTCTGCATACGTCATCTCCTCCATCGCTCTGATTGGGTTTAGGTCTATCCGCGACTCCGTTGGTGACGCCCCTCTGGAAATGATTTGTCTATGACGCTTTGCCAGTTACAACTGAGAATGCTCTGGTTTTAACCAGGCTAGTTTAAATGTGTAATTTTGGTGATTTATATGGGTTTTAACAGGGGGACTTTAACACGTTTAATGTTCTCTGACATCCAGGTTTTTAAATGTTAACGTTTTTTTCTTGGCTATACGAATGTTTTGCAAACATCATTGAAATGTTCATTTTGAACGTTCTGAAACAAGCGGCAACATATAAAAAATGTCAAACGAACATTCAACATAAACGACGTACAGATAATGTGTTCGTGCTAACGTTTGGAGAACATTATTAAACATCAGATAACTTTGAACGAACGTTATATTAACGTTACAGAGAGAAGGTTTCATCATAACTTTGAGAACGTTCCCTGTTAGCTGAGATCTGAACTGAGAACCGGATCTGAACACGTTCACACTGCAGTTCAACTGAATTCAGATTAAATCCACGCAGTGTGAACAGAACAGAACTGAACAGAACAGAACAGAACAGAACAGAAGTGAACTGAACAGAACAGAATTTAACAGAACAGAAGTGAACAGAATAGAACTGAACAGAACTGAAGAGCACAGAACAGAACTGAACAGAACTGAACAGAACAGAAGTGAACTGAACAGAACAGAATTTAACAGAACAGAACAGAATTTAACAGAACAGAATTTAACAGAACAGAACTGAACAGAACTGAACTGAACTGAAGAGAACAGAACTGAACAGAACTGAACAGAACAGAAGTGAACTGAACTGAACAGAATTTAACAGAACAGAACTGAAGAGAACAGAATAGAATTTAACAGAACTGAACTGAACAGAACAGAACTGAAGAGAACAGAATAGAATTTAACAGAACTGAACTGAACAGAACAGAACTGAAGAGAACAGAACAGAACAGAATTTAACAGAACAGAACTGAACAGAACTGAACTGAACAGAATTTAACAGAACAGAACTGAACAGAACAGAACTGAACAGAACTGAACTGAACAGAATTTAACAGAACAGAACAGAATAGAACTGAACAGAACTGAAGAGAACAGAATAGAATTTAACAGAACTGAACTGAACAGAATAGAACTGAACAGAACTGAAGAGAACAGAATAGAATTTAACAGAACTGAACTGAACAGAACAGAACTGAAGAGAACTGAATAGAATTTAACAGAACTGAACTGAACAGAATAGAACTGAACAGAACTGAAGAGAACAGAATAGAATTTAACAGAACTGAACTGAACAGAATAGAACTGAACAGAACTGAAGAGAACAGAATAGAATTTAACAGAACTGAACTGAACAGAACAGAACTGAAGAGAACTGAAGAGAACAGAATTTAACAGAACAGAACTGAACAGAACTGAACAGAACTGAACTGAACAGAATTTAACAGAACAGAACTGAACAGAACAGAACAGAACTGAACAGAATTTAACAGAACAGAACAGAATAGAACTGAACTGAAGAGAACAGAATAGAATTTAACAGAACAGAACTGAAGAGAACAGAACTGAACAGAACAGAACTGAACTGAACAGAACTGAACAGAAGTGAACTGAACTGAACTGAACAGAATTTAACAGAACAGAACAGAAGTGAACAGAATAGAACTGAACAAAACTGAAGAGAACAGAATAGAATTTAACAGAACTGAACTGAACAGAACAGAACTGAAGAGAACAGAACAGAACAGAATTTAACAGAACAGAACTGAACTGAAGAGAACAGAACAGAACAGAATTTAACAGAACAGAATTTAACAGAACAGAATTGAACAGAACAGAACTGAACTGAGCAGAATTGAACAGAACAGAACTGAACAGAACTGAGCAGAATTGAACAGAACAGAAGTGAACAGAACTGGCTGTTAATACAGTGACACACACTCAGTGTTACAGTGTATTCTCTCTGTGTTTGCTGCAGTTCGTGACACTGACGCACGGCACCGGGTCCAGTCCAGATCTTTAGAGGTCCAGATCTCGGTTCGGGTTCCGGCTCGTTCTCCGGAGCGGTGTGTGTGCAGTGTCTCTCGCTCCGGCAGGGACCCGTGTGTGTGAGACGGTGGTGTGCTCATGACCGACGCCTCGTGTTCTCCGCGCGCCGGCACGACACGCAACACGCCGTCTGGTAGTAGTCGTACACGCAGAGCCGGGCCTGGACCACCACGTTACAGTTGAAGTATTTATCACGACACTTTTCATCTGCAAAACACAGAAATTACACAGATACTGTGGGGAGTCTCACCACATCATGTTCAGGTCACAGCAGAAAACATACAAATATTTATATATTTTAATATTTATTTATTTATTTTAAATTTCTATATGCACACAAACATCATTTTTATTTATTTATTTATAAACAAATACATATAATTATATAATATAATATTGTTATATATATGTACATATATACATATGCAAAATATAGTTAATGTATATAATATATAATAATATATATATATTTAAATTTTCTACATACAAAGTACAGTTTATATATATATATATAATTTTTATAAATGAATTTATTTAAAAACAAATATATATAATTATATATATTTTCTCTATATATATTTTTATCTTTTTTTAATGCAAAATACAGTTAATATACATAATACGTAATAATAATTATATATAATTTTTGTACATGCATAATAGCGAATTTATAATTTTATATATATTTCTACATGCAAAATACAGTTTATATATATATATATATATACACATTTTTTATGAATTTATTAATAAAAAAATGTATATATATAATTATATATATTATTGATCTATATCTATACACATATATATATATTTTTTTTTCTACATACAAAATACAATTTATATATATATATATATATATATATATATATATATATATATATATATATATATATATATACATTTTTCAAATACAAATGATGTACAATATGCAAAATATTGTTTCTTTCAGTTGATTTTGGGAAAATGTGACATTATTAACGTGCCACTTGATATTCATATATTCACGAAGGAACTGACCAATCAGAGGAAGGCAGGGCTCAGGGTTACACTCCTCCCTCTCATGTGGCTTCAGTGTTTGCTCACAGAGGTCACTGCTGGTCATGTGATCGTCAGAGCGACTGCTGGTCATGTGATCGTCAGAGAGACTGCTGGTCATGTGATCGTCAGAGAGACAGCGCACCTCTCGCACTCGGTAACCGGACTCACACGACTTAGAGCACTGGATACATGCAAACATCACGCACAGAACAACAGAATAATATATTTTAACTCATATTTCTCTCGGGTTAATGCAGGACATGGACACTATACTAGACACAGTGTTATGGATTTGACTCTATGTAAGTGTAAGACATTGTACGGTAACAGGACGTCTGTATATACCGGTGGGCAGGAGTGGAAGAAGCTGAGGTTTTAACGGATAATGTTGGTTTTAGTATACGATTGTTTATAGATTGCCTTATCCTATTTTTTAATAGGATGCCTTAATAGATATGGATATATATGTGTATTTTTTGTTGTGATAGTTATTTTTGTGTGCGCATCGTTTGTCAAAATGTCTCGTAAAAAAAAAAAATCAAGGACCACAATGGAAATAAGTTAATGCAACTTGATTGTGTTATCCTTGACAAACAAGTTGTAACAATGTTGTATTGCTACTTTTTATGTCAAATAAACTCAATCTCAGAAGAACCACAGACACATGACTCTCAGTTAGTGTGTTTACTCCCGTCTGCAGTTCAGTGTGAAATGGCTCCTTTAGTTTGTGTTCCTTTAACTGATGAGATGTGTGTGTGTGTGTCTCTCGCTGTGTGTGTGTGTGTGTGTGTGTCTCGCTGTGTGTGTCTGTGTGTGTGTGTCTCTCTGTGTGTGTGTGTGTGTGTGTGTCTCACCTCGCTCCATTCGGTGTGGAACCACTTTGCTGCGCAGGTTTTGACGAAGCAGTTCTTCTGGCTGATCGGTCGGTCCAGAGACGAACACTCGAACGCCGGCATCACTGAGAAACCCTCGTCTGAGCTCATCAGACACACCACTGCCCTGTGCTGACTGCCCACGCCACACTCCGCTGAGCACTGACACACACACACACGCACAGCTCATGAACACACCAACACAAGACCAATGCACCATCAGTCCAGGGCCCTGATCTGATCAGCACAGGGTTATCCTGAGGGCCGTACCTGAGTCCAGGGCCCTGATCTGATCAGCACAGGGTTATCCTGAGGGCCGTACCTGAGTCCAGGGCCCTGATCTGATCAGCACAGGGTTATCCTGAGGGCCGTACCTGAGTCCAGGGCCCTGATCTGATCAGCACAGGGTTATCCTGAGGGCCGTACCTGAGTCCAGGGCCCTGATCTGATCAGCACAGGGTTATCCTGAGGGCCGTACCTGAGTCCAGGGCCCTGATCTGATCAGCACAGGGTTATCCTGAGGGCCGTACCTGAGTCCAGGGCCCTGATCTGATCAGCACAGGGTTATCCTGAGGGCAGTACCTGAGTCCAGGGCCCGGTGACCCACTCGGTGTGGCTCTCACAGGGGCCGCTGTTGCAGGACTGAGTCTCGCCCGGCCGCTCGGACCCGCAGCCCTCCAGAGGCAGAGCGCTGGTGTGATCGCTGAGACACACTACACTGCGAGTCCGCAGACCCACGCCACAGTCCGCAGAGCACTGCCGAACACACACACACACGAGAGTCAGCCCGGCCACACACACAATCAGAAACTAGCGCTGCACAATTAATCGCAATGAATCCGCACGCGATTTGGCAAAGGCTGCGATTATTTTATGCGCAGTTTGTCAGTGATCGGTAGTAGATACTCCTCCATCTGAACACCAGAGGGCGTCTCACACACACACACACACACACCCCACATATCCCTCTGAACACCAGACACACACACACCACATATCCATCTGAACACCAGAGGGCGTCTCACACACACACACACCACATATCCCTCTGAACACCAGACACACACACACCACATATCCATCTGAACACCAGAGGGCGTCTCACACACACACACACACACACACACACACACACACATACACACACACACACACACACACACCACATATCCATCTGAACACCAGAGGGCGTCTCTCTCTCTCTCACACACACACACACACCACATATCCATCTGAACACCAGAGGGCGTCTCACACACACACACACACACACAACACCACATATCCCTCTGAACACCAGAGGGCCGTACCTGAGTCCAGGGCCCTGATCTGATCAGCACAGGGCGTCTCTCTCTCTCTCACACACACACACACACACACACACACCACATATCCCTCTGAACACCAGAGGGCGTCTGACACACACACACACACACACACCACATATCCCTCTGAACACCAGATGGCGTCTGACACACACACACACACACACCACATATCCCTCTGAACACCAGAGGGCGTCTCACACACACACACACACCACATATCCCTCTGAACACCAGAGGGCGTCTCACACACACACACGCTAAATATGCCCACCAGAAGTACAATAACACACATCATTCCAGGAAACCCCTATCGGCCTCACACTCTCTGTATCTGAATAAACAGAAGAATGAAACGCTCTGATTAAACACGACTAATAAACACACGACTGCCGTATTCTGTGTGAGAAGCGCATCATCTCACAGAAGGACGAGCTCAGCTGTCCTGATGAAGTGAGTTTGGAGTAAAAGCATGTTATTAAATGTTGTCTTTTGTTGGACAAGAGGTTCAAAAATGCTTTTCATGTTCAAATTTACTTTATACTCAAACTCAGTGTTTTCAGAGTGAGCCGCGTTTCGTGCTTCACTGACACGCTGCACAGAAAATATATTCATAGCCTTTGCCATTTCAAAATCGTGATAAGCCAACTCGTTTTAATTGTGATTACGTGTAAATTGCTTTCTGATAGCGCTGCAGGATTAATCGCAGTCTAGCGTGACTCACCTGAGCGCTCCACTCGCTGAAGAACCAGCTCTTCGAACACGGACCCGCGTCACAGTTTTCCACGTCACTGGGACGCAGTTTCATGTTGCACTCGTCGTCTGCCACGATATCACCAACATTACTGACACAGTGCACCTCACGTGACCTCTGACCCACGCCGCAGGGCACAGAACACTGACAACACACACACACACACTAATGCACATATGCTTCTAACAAAGCGCAACCTTCCCGTCTCTCTCTTGAATCAACAGTGAGTGAGTTAACCTGCAGTTCCTCCACTGGCCACTAGAGGCCGGCTGCAGAAGAGACTCCGTCCCATAAACCCGCATGTTAAAATGCCCAACTTTACAGCAGAATAAACATGTTTACGGCCTGGTGCAAAAAGTGGTTTTGGTCTATATTGCTAATTTTGCCCTTCATGACAACTGTGAGGACGGTGAACTTTTTTATAACTCATTCGTTTTTTATTATATTAAGCCCTAAAGTTGTGCATAATTAAGGGCGTGGCCACTTGAGTGACAGGTGGATTGCCGCTGATGTCACTGCTAGCCGTTTGTCTGCTGTGTGTTAGCGTCACGTCACCTCAGCTAATCCGCCGCGCTACACATGTTCGTTTATCCGCGAGTGACGCGCGACCGCCGGCTCCGCCCACTTTGGGCTTTCGGACACTACGTCCATATTTTTATACAGTCTATGCGCTTCTACCTCATGTTTGAAATTTGGAACTGCCACAGTAAAGCATGTGTGCATATTTTTAGTTTTACTTGTAACCAACTAATGAGACTTTCTTTTCTGTCTTTGTCGCCGTTTTCGCCTTTGTCTTGCTTAGTTGGTGATATTTAATTTAATATTCATCAATATTATTGATCTCCTGCACTGACAGCATTATATGAGAAGTGAACTGAGCTGGACGATGACATCACGGTTTTCTCCAGAGCCGCTATATATATAAATTAACTAAATTAATAACTTTTTTACAACAAAAATGAGCCATCACTGAACTTACTTAAGCTGGACTGTGACGCTATTCTCTTCTAGAAACAAACTCTGTTGCATTATTGTCCAGTTATCTCTGTAAAGCTGCTTTGAAACGATCTGTATTGTAAAAAGCGCTGTAGAAATAAACGTGACTTGACGTGACTAGTGTTTTACTGCAGTTATCAAACCCAAATGAGTCCAAAGCTCCACCCACTGCCCCCCCTCACGTCTGTGGCCAATCAGCGGGGAGGAGGGCTGTGACTGACAGCTGTCACTCACGGGACTCCAGTCGGAGCGGATCTGCCACTCGCTGCAGATCTTCAGCTGGCAGGTGCTGCTGGTCTCGGGCCGCTCCGCGTGGCATCGGCTGGAGTGTGTGTTCAGCGTGCGGTTGGCGTACACCTGACGACACAAGACCTGGCGATGCTGAAGACCCAAACCACATGTCTTACTGCACTCCGACCACTCGCCGACGTCCCAGCTGAACACACACACACACACATATCAGTCAGCAACGTTCTAGGAGAGCTCGTGTCATTACACGACTGTAGTGACGTCTGACGACAAACAGACTATTCACTATATAACACCTCATGAGTCTTTTGGGGACATTATAAAACACTTAAAGACATTAACACAAATTCATAAACCTTATCGATTATTCTATATAAAACCAGCCGACATTTAAATCTTTAAATGGAACAAAACCAACAATATTTAAATCTCTAAAAATCGAACAAAACAAAAATCATTTAAATCTCTATAAATGAAACAAAAACGACAATATTTAAATCTCTTAATGGAACAAAATAAAAAATATTAAAATCTCTAAATGGAACAAAAACGACAATATTTAAATCTCTAAATCGAACAAATTGTATTGTAAAAAGCGCTATATAAATAAAGGTGACTTGACTTGACAAAACCAACAATATTTAAATCTCTAAATCAAACAAAACCAAGAATATTTAAATCTCTAAATCGAACAAAACCAAGAATATTTAAATCTCTTAATGAAACAAAACAAAAAATATTTAAATCTCAAAATCGAACAAATTGTATTGTTAAAAGCGCTATATAAATAAAGGTGACTTGACTTGACAAAACCAACAATATTTAAATCTCTTAATCAAACACAACCAACAATATTTAAATCTCTAAATCAAACAAAACCAAGAATATTTAAATCTCTAAATCGAACAAAACCAACAATATTTAAATCTCTAAATCAAACAAAACCAAGAATATTTAAATCTCTAAATCGAACAAAACCAACAATATTTAAATCTCTTAATGAAACAAAACAAAAAATATTTAAATCTCAAAATCGAACAAAACCAACAATATTTAAATCTCTAAATCAAACAAAACCAACAATATTTAAATCTCTAAATCAAACAAAACCAACAATATTTAAATCTCTAAATCGAACAAAACCGACGATATTTAAATTTATAATCAAACAAAACCAACAATATTTAAATCTCTAAATCAAACAAAACCAACAATATTTAAATCTCTAAATCAAACAAAACCAACAATATTTAAATATCTAAATTGAACAAAACCAACAATATTTAATTCTCTAAATCGAACAAAACCAACAATATTTAAATCTCTTATTGAAACAAAACAAAAAATATTTAAATCTCTAAATCGAACAAAAATGACAATATTTAAATCTCTAAATCAAACAAAACCAACAATATTTAAATCTCTAAATTGAACAAAACCAACAATATTTAATTCTCTAAATCGAACAAAACCAACAATATTTAAATCTCTTATTAAAACAAAACAAAAAATATTTAAATCTCTAAATCGAACAAAAATGACAATATTTAAATCTCTAAATCAAACAAAACCAACCATATTTAAATATCTAAATCAAACAAAACCAACAATATTTAAATCTCTAAATCAAACAAAACCAACAATATTTACATCTCTAAATCGAACAAAACCAACAATATTTAAATCTCTTATTGAAACAAAACAAAAAATATTTAAATCTCTAAATCGAACAAAACCAACCATATTTAAATCTCTAAATCAAACAAAACCAACAATATTTAAATCTCTAAATCAAACAAAAACAACAATATTTAAATCTCTAAATCAAACAAAACTGACGATATTTAAATTTATAATCAAACAAAACCAACAATATTTAAATCTCTAGCCGGCAGGCCAATTTGCCATTGCATGTTTAAAACAATAATATCTTAGTAAAAACCTAAAGTAATATTGCCAAACTATATATCATTTGAAAGCTTAAAATCTCTAGTTTTCATATTTGGTGGCTGTTATCTAAAATAAATTACAGAGGAGCAGTAATTTATCAATTTGCAACAAGAATATTTCATATTCATTAGGAGTATTTAGGCCTTTATTTTGAAATAACAATAAACATGAAAAATCATGAAAGATTGGTAGAAACCTCAGTTTGTTTTCATACCATGAGTTCAAAAGATAACACCAATTCCATTTTATGAGAAAAAAAGGTCTGACATTTTTTTAAATATAAAGAAAAATGTATGGATTCTCGATTTGTGATGCGGCTGCAAGCTATAACGCTATAACGTAGTCTTTTTATGCATTTATTAGAGGTTGAATTCAAATCAAATACTGCCAAACCACCCATACTACTTCTACTTCATAAATTGTATGAAAATTATGGAAATACATGGTTCAGATCACTCAAAACATATATGAAAATGGAGGCGCCCTTATATGGGCAGTAATGGAGTCTGGTGTTCACCTAGTAAAAAAGTTGGGTGCTGCGCCCGAATAAAATCTTACTGAAAGCTCATTTTTTGAGATATCAACCTAAAATTTGGAATACAACTTGCAGTTTTAGAGTAAAATATATTTTGTAATATATATATTTTATATAAAATATTAATAATTATATTTTTACATTACACAATTTCATAAACTCAAACTTATATAACTTTTTTTCTGTTTCATTTTTTATAATTTCTAGACTTCTACAATAATCTGGAAACTGTCTTCTTTAAAACAAGACCAGCCATAGGTCTATATTCCAAAGCATTCCTGAATTACAACCATTTAAGTTTGGATAGTGATTTTTATGTCTATGCAAAAAAAAGGGGGGTGACAGTTAACAGGTTAAATCTCTAAATCGAAAAAATATATATATATATATATTTAAATCTCTTAATGAAACAAAACAAAAAATATTTAAATCTCTAAATCGAACAAAACCAGCAATATTTAAATCTCTAAATCAAACAAAACCAACAATATTTAAATCTCTAAATCGAACAAAACTGACGATATTTAAATTTATAATCAAACAAAACCAACTAAATTTAAATATCTAAATCAAACAAAACCAACAATATTTAAATCTCTAAATCGAACAAAACCAACAATATTTAAATCTCTAAATCGAACAAAACCAACAATATTTAAATCTCTAAATCGAACAAAACTGACTATATTTAAATTTATAATCAAACAAAACCAACAATATTTAAATCTCTAAATGAAACAAAACCAACCATATTTAAATCTCTAAATCAAACAAAACCAACAATATTTAAATCTCTAAATCAAACAAAAACAACAATATTTAAATCTCTAAATCGAACAAAACTGACGATATTTAAATTTATAATCAAACAAAACCAACAATATTTAAATATCTAAATCAAACAAAACCAACAATATTTAAATATCTAAATCAAACAAAACCAACAATATTTAAATCTCTAAATCGAACAAAACCAACAATATTTAAATTTATAATCAAACAAAACCAACAATATTTAAATCTCTAAATCAAACAAAACCAACAATATTTAAATCTCTTAATTGTCTTGATCTCTCAGTAGTTTTGAGTCGCTGCTGCACTGATATTGTTCTAGACAACACTATAAATACTGTATGTAGATCTAAATCCAGAGGATCACTCATATCATGGTAATATATCATCATATTACAGCTCTGAAACGGTTACAGCACTACAGACACTATAGACATCAGTATGGCTAGACTAGCCTCAATGCTGGCTTTACACCACTGGGTGTCAGTATAGGCCAAACACGAGTGTCACACAACATCCTTTACTGCAAGGTTCTTCAAATCCGGTCCAGATAAGCAACTCTTTTGGATCTCTAGACCCCTACCTGGAGCTAAACTACACCTGAAGAAACAGAGAAGAAGAAGAGACTCACAAAGCGGGACAGGGCTGGACGTTGCAGGGCTCCTCCTGAGCGCTGGGTTTGGTGTTGCCGTCACACAGACCGATCGGCACGTGTGTGTGAGTGACCCGATGAACGCAGACGAACACGGAGTACCTGCTACCTGCAAACCAGGAACACATGCAGGTGTTGCACTAATCCAGCGGCAGACGCAGCACTAAACCAGCCCAGGGTTCCTTCTTCAGGCCGAACACGTCTGGCCATCTCCACAGTGAGACGCGGTTTTATTAATGAAAATTGCTTTTTGAAAACGCTCTCCAAAGTGGATAACCTTGAAAACGGTGTTTCCGTGTTGTAGTGTGGACTCTCAAAACGGAGGGATTTAAAACCGATGAATTAAGTTTAGTCATGTGACGCATATTGTACCGATATTGATGTTTATACCAGTGTAGCGCCTGTAATGGGCTAAAATATGTTACTTTGCTCTTCATATCACAGTCCTGCAAAGATGACAGCAAACGTACTCACATTTGCTAAACATGAGAGCAGTTTTAGCGTTTTACACCAAATATATAATAGTGAGTGAGACCCAAAGACCCAAATATAGTCTATTCATTCTGTTTCTCACGTGAATAGGGTAAAAATTTTAACCTTTAGATATCATCATGCAAATTACTGAGTTGATTAATTACATCAAGACAAACAAAAAATTTATTACAAGTTTTTACAAATTGTTTGTTAACATGGGCAAACGGTGCATAATTTAATTACGTATTTGCTAATTTGCATAAATACCACAACAGATCTAAACATTGGGTATAGCAGGTGAAGATGTCTTGTTGAATCTTGTTGACATATAACAGTAAAAGACTATACAGCTGTCACTCAGCCCTCACTCAGCCGTAACTCAGCCTTCACTCAGCCGTCACTCAGCCGTCACTCAGCCGTCACTCAGCCGTCACTCAGCCGTCACTCAGCCATCACTCAGCCGACACTCAGCCGACACTCAGCCGTCACTCAGCCGTCACTCACTCAGCCGTCACTCAGCCCTCACTCAGCCGTCACTCAGCCGTCACTCAGCCGTCACTCAGCCGACACTCAGCCGTCACTCAGCCGTCACTCAGCCGTCACTCAGCCGTCACTCAGCCGACACTCAGCCGACACTCAGCCTTCACTCAGCCGTCACTCAGCCGTCACTCAGCCGTCACTCAGCCTTCACTCAGCCGTCACTCAGCCGTCACTCACTCAGCCGTCACTCAGCCCTCACTCAGCCGTCACTCAGCCGTCACTCAGCCGTCACTCAGCCGTCACTCAGCCGTCACTCAGCCGTCACTCAGCCGTCACTCACTCAGCCGTCACTCAGCCCTCACTCAGCCGTCACTCAGCCGTCACTCAGCCGTCACTCAGCCGACACTCAGCCGACACTCAGCCGTCACTCAGCCGTCACTCAGCCGTCACTCAGCCGACACTCAGCCGACACTCAGCCGTCACTCAGCCGTCACTCAGCCGTCACTCAGCCGTCACTCAGCCGTCACTCACTCAGCCGTCACTCAGCCCTCACTCAGCCGTCACTCAGCCGTCACTCAGCCGTCACTCAGCCGTCACTCAGCCGTCACTCAGCCGTCACTCAGCCGTCACTCACTCAGCCGTCACTCAGCCCTCACTCAGCCGTCACTCAGCCGTCACTCAGCCGTCACTCAGCCGACACTCAGCCGACACTCAGCCGTCACTCAGCCGTCACTCAGCCGACACTCAGCCGACACTCAGCCGACACTCAGCCGTCACTCAGCCTTCACTCAGCCGTCACTCAGCCGTCACTCACTCAGCCGTCACTCAGCCCTCACTCAGCCGTCACTCAGCCGTCACTCAGCCGTCACTCAGCCGACACTCAGCCGACACTCAGCCGTCACTCAGCCGTCACTCAGCCGTCACTCAGCCGACACTCAGCCGACACTCAGCCGTCACTCAGCCGTCACTCAGCCGTCACTCAGCCGACACTCAGCCGACACTCAGCCGTCACTCAGCCGTCACTCAGGCGTCACTCAGCCGACACTCAGCCTTCACTCAGCCGACACTCAGCCGTCACTCAGCCGTCACTCAGCCGTCACTCAGCCGTCACTCAGCCGACACTCAGCCGTCACTCAGCCTTCACTCAGGCGTCACTCAGGCGACACTCAGCCGTCACTCAGCCGTCACTCAGCCGTCACTCAGCCGTCACTCAGCCGTCACTCAGGCGTCACTCAGCCGTCACTCAGCCGTCACTCAGCCGTCACTCAGCCGTCACTCAGCCGTCACTCAGCCGTCACTCAGCCGTCACTCAGCCTTCACTCAGGCGTCACTCAGCCTTCACTCAGCCGTCACTCAGCCTTCACTCAGGCGTCACTCAGGCGTCACTCAGCCGTCACTCAGCCGTCACTCAGCCGTCACTCAGCCGTCACTCAGCCGTCACTCAGCCGTCACTCAGGCGTCACTCAGGCGACACTCAGCCGTCACTCAGCCGTCACTCAGCCGACACTCAGCCGTCACTCAGCCGACACTCAGCCGACACTCAGCCTTCACTCAGCCGACACTCAGCCGTCACTCAGCCGACACTCAGCCGTCACTCAGCCGTCACTCAGCCGTCACTCAGCCGTCACTCAGCCGTCACTCAGCCGTCACTCAGCCGTCACTCAGCCGTCACTCAGCCGTCACTCAGCCTTCACTCAGGCGTCACTCAGGCGACACTCAGCCGTCACTCAGCCGTCACTCAGCCGACACTCAGCCGACACTCAGCCGACACTCAGCCGTCACTCAGCCGACACTCAGCCGACACTCAGCCGTCACTCAGCCGTCACTCAGCCGTCACTCAGCCGTCACTCAGCCGTCACTCAGCCGTCACTCAGCCTTCACTCAGGCGTCACTCAGGCGACACTCAGCCGTCACTCAGCCGTCACTCAGCCGACACTCAGCCGTCACTCAGCCGACACTCAGCCGACACTCAGCCTTCACTCAGCCTTCACTCAGCCGACACTCAGCCGTCACTCAGCCGACACTCAGGCGACACTCAGCCTTCACTCAGCCGACACTCAGCCTTCACTCAGCCGACACTCAGCCGTCACTCAGCCGTCACTCAGCCGTCACTCAGCCGACACTCAGCCGTCACTCAGCCTTCACTCAGGCGTCACTCAGGCGACACTCAGCCGTCACTCAGCCGTCACTCAGGCGACACTCAGCCGTCACTCAGCCGACACTCAGCCGACACTCAGGCGACACTCAGCCGTCACTCAGCCGACACTCAGCCGACACTCAGCCGTCGCTCAGCCGTCACTCAGCCGTCACTCAGCCGTCACTCAGCCGACACTCAGCCGACACTCAGCCGTCGCTCAGCCGTCACTCAGCCGTCACTCAGCCGTCACTCAGCCGACACTCAGGCGACACTCAGCCGTCACTCAGCCGACACTCAGCCGTCGCTCAGCCGTCACTCAGCCGTCACTCAGCCGTCACTCAGCCGACACTCAGCCGACACTCAGCCGTCGCTCAGCCGTCACTCAGCCGTCACTCAGCCGTCACTCAGCCGACACTCAGGCGACACTCAGCCGTCACTCAGCCGACACTCAGCCGTCGCTCAGCCGTCACTCAGCCGTCACTCAGCCGTCACTCAGCCGACACTCAGCCGACACTCAGCCGTCACTCAGCCGTCACTCAGCCGACACTCAGCCGTCACTCAGCCGTCACTCACTCAGCCGACACTCACTCAGCCGACACTCAGGCGTCACTCACTTCTGTTGCATCTGTTGCAATTTGTTCAAGGTTGACTCCCATTTTGGCTTAAAATGACTGGACGATCTCAGTTGTCATTAATGTCAAACTGTACGACAGTGAAAACACGTGAAAAACGGACGCACGCTAGAAAACATGTCTGGAGTTTTACATCATCAATAAAAGACTTGTTCGGTGATGTGAGCTGCGTTACACGCGGGATTGAAACGGTGGCTACAAAGAAATCTCTAACGCTAATTTTGGTCACAGTTTGTCTTGAAAAACGAAGACAAGTTGACGGTCGTCACAGGAGAGTCACTGCAGGACTGAGTCAAATCTTTTTTCGTCAGAGGTAAAGTTTGATCGCAGCGGCCATTAATCAGCTGTCGGTGAACACGTCAAGCTAACGATCAAAGACTTTTAGCCTAGGATCAGAGGATTCTTTTAGGATTTGCAAACTTTGTCTCAGACGGCCAAATCGTGTGTGAACCTGGCTTTACATCACTGCAAAAAATGCTTTTCTTACTTAGTATTTTTGTCTTGTTTCCAGTCCAAATATCAAACATTTCTTAAATCAAGATGCATTTACTAGATGAGTAAAAATGATATAAGATATTAAGTCTTGTTTTCTGGGGAAATAAATTAAAATTAAGTGCTTAAAACAAGAAAAATTATCTGTTTGAATTAACATGATTTTTCTTACTGGATTGGCAGATAATTTTGCTTGTTTTAAGAAACAACTCACTCACAACTTACTTTTGATTAATTCCCCCGGAAACCAGGACATAATATCTTATGTCATTTTACTCATCTAGTAAACGCATCTTGATTTAAGAATTTTTAGATATTTGGACTGGAATCCAGACAAAAATACTAAGTTAGAAAAGCATTTTTTGCAGTGCTGAATGAATCAGTCCAGTGTGTTTCTGACCTCTGCCACAGGAGGCGCTGCAGTCGGTGGAGCCGCTGAGCTTCCAGTTATACTCCCGGACTCGCTTTGAAGGCGGAGCTTCGGGAAGCTGATTATCCGGGATGGGGGGGGGATACTTGACCCCTGACCCCTCGTGACCCTCCAGGGTCGACCGGCCGTTCGCATCAGAGCCCGTCTGACCGTTCACAACATTTACTGAGGAGCAACACAAGATACAGTGAACAGAATGCTGTCATTTTCACATGATAGAGGAATAAAAGGCAACAGAGCAGTGTTAATTTTGTCAGCAAATTTTGATTTAGTTTTAGTCTTAGTCTTTTGACTAAAATGCCATTTAGTTTTAGTCATATTTTAGTCATCTGAATTGTTTTAGTTTTAGTCTAGTTTTAGTCGACGAAATACAATAACATTTTAGTCGACTAAATCTACAGTAGATTTAGTCGACTAAAATATAATGGGTTTAGTTCAATTGTAATGCGTTAATTTAGAATTTCTCTAAAATTTCCAAACCCATATACTCCCGGAGAAAACATCTATTAACCTATTAATATGAATGATTTTTAAGTTTGAACATGCAATACAGATACAGATTTAACTACTGTTACTTAAAAAATATCTTAAAATGAAATAAAACCACTTTTCCTAAAGTACAACACAGTCTTCTTTACAATGAATGATATATTTATTCCTTATAACTACTTACACATCATTCTTTATTCTTTCAAGCAGACATATTTATTTGTATGAATTAAATATAATTAATCCTTATTAAAGCTATTAACAAACAGTGAATGCTTTTCTCTTTTTCTTTTGTTGCTTGATCAAAATTAAGGACACGGACCGCATTAGGTTTATTGCCACTGTCACTTTAAGACGTCGGATCGTGTCCAATGACATGCGGATACAATTGCACTGATGCACATCCGACACACTCACAGTTTAAGACATAACCAGCATAGTTTACATGAATACTCTCCAAAAAGGACATTTAGACATACTGTTGTGTATTTCTCCATTCAGACACGAAAGAGAGCTCAATTCAGTAGCCTACTCGCGCGCTGTAGGTGTATTGTGCATGACTGCACGCTTCGGGTTAGGTGTGTGCGCACAGAAAACCGCACCGAATAGAGCTCTTTTTTGCATCGTCACTCTTATTCAGAGATCTATATGTCTGCTCTACTCATTCTCCCAGACGTTCACATTTTTTAACGTTTTATGACCGCGGGGTAGATCACGTTACAGTAGCCTACAAATGTGCGCATCTACCACACACGCAGGACATCAGTTCTGACGGATCGCTTCCCAAATCGTCACTATCTAACATTTTCGTCTAGTTTTTATTCTTTGACGAAAATGTCAATAGATTTTCGTCATAGTCTTTGTCATTCAAAACTAGGTTTTATTTAGTTATCGTCTCGTTTTCGTCTGTGAAAAAATGTCGTTGACGAATAATTTTCGTCGTTATTTTCGTCAACGAAATTAACACTGCAACAGAGAAGCGTGTCCGGATTGACTCACCGTCCAGCCGGGTCTCTTCCGGACGCTGGGCATCGACTGCGTTCTCTGACGGCATCAGGAACTCGTAATGGACGCCTGGATTGGGTTGCTGGTAGATCATCTGAGCAGAGGCACACATCAGGGATGAGGAGAAACTGCACTAACACTTTATTTTGATGGTCCTTTTAAACATGTACAGTAACTTTACAACTACATGTCAACTATCGGGGCTAATTATAATATTAACATAATAATAAACATTACAATAATAATTCAGTATTATATTGCAATAACATAACATTGGGTTTCAAGAATCCGGATATGAGGTGTTGAAGTGTCACTCACATACACATCCAGGATCTCATTGGTCGGGCCGTCGGCCAGGAGCGACTCTCCGCTTCTGCTGCTGATCTCATTGGGCCGCCGGTACATGAACATCGTTCCCACTCCCTCGTACATTCCTGGACGGTCGATGGCCCAGTTTCCATTAATAATGGATCGGCCAGACCGACTGAGCAGAGCTGCACACACACACACACACACAGTAGCTGGTCAGAGTAATTGTTGCTGACAGAGGATTTCAGTGCTTCTAACACACGCTGACATGCACATAAAACTCAAACCCCTCGCTGACGAACATGTAACACACGTTCAGTGAACTCAGCCTGATGAACCTGTACTGCGCTCAGGTCACACACACACACACAGACTGAGGCCATCGCCCGGGTCATCTTTGCTCTTGGTGTGGGAAGTTTATTGAATCCTGTGGCTCATAAATCAGGAGAGGGAAAAACGGACAGAATTTTCCATCCTCCACTGAGTTTGTCTAGTCGAGTCTCCTTCATTTATACAGCGCTTTAACAATATAGAGTTTCACAGCAGCTTTACAGTGATAACAGGAGATTACAGTAACTGAGAGTGTTTAGGCTTTACAGCAGCTCTAGAATAAAGTTATTGTCCAGATAAAGTTAGTTTTGATTGATTCACTTCCGTCGCAACGATCATTAGTGATTAACTTAGCGGCGGCTAACACGACATCTGGTCCAGTCCACGACTGACACCGGAACATGTTCAGCTACTGGAAACCAGCAGAGAAACCATCACAGATCCGATGATGGAGAGTGTGTTTGTGTGAAGAACTGGTCGCTCGCTTCCGCTCTCAGCGTCAGTCTGTCACACTGTCTGGGACTTTAACGAAGCGAGAGACTGAAATACATGTTATATAGTTCTCCAGAGTCTGAGCTGGGCTGTAATTTAACAGATCTGATGTGTTTTACCAGCAGGGGTTTAAACTCTTCTAAAACAGCAGCTTCAGCGTGCGGTTATCACGATAGCTATAGTTACAGTTATCTGGTAATATAGTTACTATAGTTATCATAGTGGCTTTCATTATAGTTATTATATTTATGGTGATAGTTATCGCTATAGTTATCTTCATTTTAGTTTTCGTCAGTTTTCGTTATAGTGTACTCAGTATCGGCCTTTGCTATGTTTCTTTGAAACGGGTCCCCGAACACTTCTGAGTATACTGTAACTAAACTATAGTTATCATTATAGTAATCACTATACTTATCGTTATAGTTATCAGTACAGTTATTGCTATAAATATTGTTATAGTTATTATAGTTATCATTATAGTTTTCACTATAGTTATCAGGTACAGTTGTCGCTATAGTTATAGATATTATAGTTTTCAGTATAGTTTGCGATATAATTTCAGTTATAGTTTTCGTTATAGTTTCAGTTATAGTTTTCGTTATAGTTTTCGTTATAGTTATAGTTATCAGAATAGTTGTTATATTAATCGTTAGTTATTGTTATAGTTTTAGTTACATCATACTTATCAGTATAGTTGTTATAGTTATCGTTTTAGTAATCGCTATAGTTTTCGTTTCGTATTTTAATTATTTTTCGTTATAGTTTTAGTTGTACTTATTGTTAGTTTTAGTTATAGTTACATATCAGTACATTTTTTCGTTAAAGTTATCGCTATAGTTATTGTTATAGTTATCATAGTTATCGTAATTGCTATAGTTTTCGTTATAGTTATCATTATAGTTTTTTATAGCTGTTTATATTGTCATAGTTTTAGTTATAGTTATCAGTATATTTTTTCATATATACTGATACTGATTTAAAGTTATCAGTTATCGCTATATATTGTTAGTTATTATAGTTATCATAATTGCAATAGTTTTTGTTACAGTTTTAGATACAGTTATAGTTATTACGACTTATTATAGTTATCGTTATAGTAATCGCTATAGTTTTATTTATAGTTATCATTATAGTTTTCGCTACAGTTTAAGTTATCGCTATAATTTTCGTTATAGTTATAGTATGTTACAGTTTTAGTTATCGTTATTATAGTTTTAGTTATCGCTATAGTTTTCTTTATAGTGATCATTATAGTTTAAGTTACCGTTATAGTTTTCGCTATAGTTATTATAGTTTTGGTTATAGTTTTAGCTATCGTCATAGTTATCGTTCTTGCAGTGAATGGACTTTTACTCACCCAGATAGTTCCTGCTCTTCACCATCTCCGTGACGTTTATTTTGGTGGCTCCCGGTGGAATCTCCACGATCTTGTGATAGCCCACTTTGGCCAGGCTGTGTTGAAACAGGCCCGAGACGAGCTTACATGCGCTGTTATCCCCTCCACACACGCCACATTTATCAGGAACCTTCCCAGAACCCAACAGGTCGTCGCAGCCGGCGCTCTGCCACAGAGAAACACAAGAGAAGTCAGTGACCTCTAATAAGGGGCTTTCGCTCCAGGTAGTTCTAGACACTAGCCACCAGGGGGGTTCCTCGAGAACTAATGGTTCCGCTTAGGAACTTTTTCCTGGTTGCATTCTGTGGCGAGCAGGACGAGGCCGGTGGCGTGATTGATAATGAGCGACACCTGCGCGGAGGAGCGGAAGCATAAAGGAGGAGCGACGACAGTGAAGGATGAGAAAGGACCAGGCCTGGATTTTATTTGTGTTTTGTTATATGTGACAGTAGTCGTCCGTGAGCGGCTGCAATTTGTATTTGTATTTGTTTATTTTACGTTTATTAAAGTTTTTGAATGTTCGCCGATCCCCGCCTCCTTCTTCCCACAACATCTTACCTTGCTACACATTCGCAGCGCCAGTAGGAACTCTGAAGT
Organism: Rhinichthys klamathensis goyatoka; assembly: GCF_029890125.1. Classification (NCBI taxonomy): domain Eukaryota; kingdom Metazoa; phylum Chordata; class Actinopteri; order Cypriniformes; family Leuciscidae; genus Rhinichthys; species Rhinichthys klamathensis. The sequence continues at coordinate 176,656 of NW_026607235.1, read as the reverse complement.
GACGTAAGCCGTGCTTGTTGTTGTGACTTTTATTTTGACTGTTCATTAGTTTATGATCTGTCTATCAGTCCTGTCTAACACGTTATTAGATTGAACTGTTATACACAGAAAGTAGACAGTAATGAACAGTTATTAGCGTATGGCGTGTGTTGATGCCCAGTGTTGCTGAGCAGAAATACATCATCATGTTTCTCTCGGTCCCTCAGAGTTTCTCCTCAGTGTAAAGATTAAGAGGCTCATCTATCTCTGTTTTACATGTTCATAGAGTTAGTTTGTGGAGTAAATATATAGGCTACACTCACCGGCCACTTTATTAGGTACCCCATGCTAGTAACGGGTTGGACCCCCTTTTGCCTTCAGAACTGCCTCAATTCTTCGTGGCATAGATTCAACAAGGTGCTGGAAGCATTCCTCAGGGAGTTTGGTCCATATTGACATGATGGCATCACACAGTTGCCGCAGATTTGTCGGCTGCACATCCATGATGCGAATCTCCCGTTCCACCACATCCCAAAGATGCTCTATTGGGTTGAGATCTGGTGACTGTGGAGGCCATTTTAGTACAGTGAACTCATTGTCATGTTCAAGAAACCAATTTGAAATGATTAGAGCTTTGTGACATGGTGGAAGTAGCCATCAGAGGATGGGTACATGGTGGCCATAAAGGGATGGACATGGTCAGAAACAATGCTCAGGTAGGCCGTGGCATTTAAACGATGCCCAATTGGCACTAAGGGGCCTAAAGTGTGCCAGGAAAACATCCCCCACACCATTACACCAGCACCACCAGCCTGCACAGTGGTAACAAGGTATGATGGTTCCATGTTCTCATTCTGTTTACGCCAAATTCTGACTCTAACATCTGAATGTCTCAACAGAAATCGAGACTAATCAGACCAGGCAACATTTTTCCAGTCTTCAACTGTTCAATTTTGGTGAGCTCTTGCAAATTGTAGCCTCTTTTTCCTATTTGTAGTGGAGATGAGTGGTACCCGGTGGAGTCTTCTGCTGTTGTAGCCCATCCGCCTCAAGGTTGTGCGTGTTGTGGCTTCACAAATGCTTTGCTGCATACCTCGGTTGTAACGAGTGGTTATTTCAGTCACTGTTGCCCTTCTATCAGCTCGAACCAGTCTGGCCATTCTCCTCTGACCTCTGGCATCAACAAGGCATTTCCGCCCACAGAACTGCCGCTCACTGGATGTTTTTTCTTTTTCGGACCATTCTCTGTAAACCCTAGAGATGGTTGTGCGTGAAAATCCCAGTAGATTAGCAGTTTCTGAAATACTCAGACCAGCCCTTCTGGCACCAACAATCATGCCACGTTCAAAGTCACTCAAATCAACTTTCTTCCCCATACTGATGCTCGGTTTGAACTGCAGGAGATTGTCTTGACCATGTCTACATGCCTAAATGCACTGAGTTGCCGCCATGTGATTGGCTGCTTAGAAATTAAGTGTTAACGAGCAGTTGGACAGGTGTACCTAATAAAGTGGCCGGTGAGTGTATAATCTGTGTTTACACAGCTTTTTAATGATGGCGGGTGCTGGTGTTTTGCGTGCGTTCGGCCAATCAGAGAACACTAACGTCACTGTAGTTCCTATAGCGCTGGGTTAGACCGACTCTGAAGGAGTAAATTAGTAAAGGAGTTCCTAGAGCTAAAATCGCTCCTAGTTCCTGCGGTGCGAACAAACACACCAACAGCCGCCCCTCCGTTGCGAAAACCCCTAAATAAACTCGCACACATGTGACCTCTGCTACACTGAGGTCAGTAGCGTGTGTGTAAGACCTGCACTGAGGTCAGTAGCGTGTGTGTGTAAGACCTACACTGAGGTCAGTAGTGTGTGTGTGTAAGACCTGCACTGAGGTCAGTAGCGTGTGTGTAAGACCTGCACTGAGGTCAGTAGTGTGTGTGTGTAAGACCTGCACTGAGGTCAGTAGCGTGTGTGTGTAAGACCTGCACTGAGGTCAGTAGCGTGTGTGTAAGACCTGCACTGAGGTCAGTAGCGTGTGTGTAAGACCTGCACTGAGGTCAGTAGCGTGTGTGTAAGACCTGCACTGAGGTCAGTAGCGTGTGTGTGTAAGACCTGCACTGAGGTCAGTAGCGTGTGTGTGTAAGACCTGCACTGAGGTCAGTAGTGTGTGTGTGTAAGACCTGCACTGAGGTCAGTAGCGTGTGTGTAAGACCTGCACTGAGGTCAGTAGCGTGTGTGTGTAAGACCTACACTGAGGTCAGTAGTGTGTGTGTGTAAGACCTGCACTGAGGTCAGTAGCGTGTGTGTAAGACCTGCACTGAGGTCAGTAGCGTGTGTGTAAGACCTGCACTGAGGTCAGTAGCGTGTGTGTGTAAGACCTGCACTGAGGTCAGTAGCGTGTGTGTGTAAGACCTGCACTGAGGTCAGTAGTGTGTGTGTGTAAGACCTGCACTGAGGTCAGTAGCGTGTGTGTAAGACCTGCACTGAGGTCAGTAGCGTGTGTGTGTAAGACCTGCACTGAGGTCAGTAGCGTGTGTGTAAGACCTGCACTGAGGTCAGTAGTGTGTGTGTGTAAGACCTGCACTGAGGTCAGTAGCGTGTGTGTGTAAGACCTGCACTGAGGTCAGTAGCGTGTGTGTGTAAGACCTGCACTGAGGTCAGTAGTGTGTGTGTGTAAGACCTGCACTGAGGTCAGTAGTGTGTGTGTGTAAGACCTGCACTGAGGTCAGTAGCGTGTGTGTGTAAGACCTGCACTGAGGTCAGTAGCGTGTGTGTAAGACCTGCACTGAGGTCAGTAGCGTGTGTGTGTAAGACCTGCACTGAGGTCAGTAGCGTGTGTGTGTAAGACCTGCACTGAGGTCAGTAGCGTGTGTGTGTAAGACCTGCACTGAGGTCAGTAGCGTGTGTGTCTAAGACCTGCACTGAGGTCAGTAGCGTGTGTGTAAGACCTGCACTGAGGTCAGTAGCGTGTGTGTAAGACCTGCACTGAGGTCAGTAGTGTGTGTGTGTAAGACCTGCACTGAGGTCAGTAGCGTGTGTGTGTAAGACCTGCACTGAGGTCAGTAGCGTGTGTGTGTAAGACCTGCACTGAGGTCAGTAGTGTGTGTGTGTAAGACCTGCACTGAGGTCAGTAGTGTGTGTGTGTAAGACCTGCACTGAGGTCAGTAGCGTGTGTGTGTAAGACCTGCACTGAGGTCAGTAGCGTGTGTGTAAGACCTGCACTGAGGTCAGTAGCGTGTGTGTGTAAGACCTGCACTGAGGTCAGTAGCGTGTGTGTAAGACCTGCACTGAGGTCAGTAGCGTGTGTGTAAGACCTGCACTGAGGTCAGTAGCGTGTGTGTGTAAGACCTGCACTGAGGTCAGTAGCGTGTGTGTAAGACCTGCACTGAGGTCAGTAGTGTGTGTGTAAGACCTGCACTGAGGTCAGTAGCGTGTGTGTGTAAGACCTGCACTGAGGTCAGTAGCGTGTGTGTAAGACCTGCACTGAGGTCAGTAGCGTGTGTGTAAGACCTGCACTGAGGTCAGTAGCGTGTGTGTAAGACCTGCACTGAGGTCAGTAGTGTGTGTGTAAGACCTGCACTGAGGTCAGTAGCGTGTGTGTGTAAGACCTGCACTGAGGTCAGTAGTGTGTGTGTGTAAGACCTGCACTGAGGTCAGTAGTGTGTGTGTGTAAGACCTGCACTGAGGTCAGTAGCGTGTGTGTAAGACCTGCACTGAGGTCAGTAGCGTGTGTGTAAGACCTGCACTGAGGTCAGTAGCGTGTGTGTCTAAGACCTGCACTGAGGTCAGTAGCGTGTGTGTAAGACCTGCACTGAGGTCAGTAGTGTGTGTGTGTAAGACCTGCACTGAGGTCAGTAGCGTGTGTGTAAGACCTGCACTGAGGTCAGTAGCGTGTGTGTAAGACCTGCACTGAGGTCAGTAGCGTGTGTGTAAGACCTGCACTGAGGTCAGTAGCGTGTGTGTGTAAGACCTGCACTGAGGTCAGTAGCGTGTGTGTAAGACCTGCACTGAGGTCAGTAGCGTGTGTGTCTAAGACCTGCACTGAGGTCAGTAGCGTGTGTGTAAGACCTGCACTGAGGTCAGTAGCGTGTGTGTAAGACCTGCACTGAGGTCAGTAGCGTGTGTGTGTAAGACCTGCACTGAGGTCAGTAGCGTGTGTGTAAGACCTGCACTGAGGTCAGTAGCGTGTGTGTAAGACCTGCACTGAGGTCAGTAGTGTGTGTGTGTGTAAGACCGTTATAGACATCATCCTTGGTCTGTACGCAAATATAGTTGTCGTTATAGTTACCGTTATAGTTATCGCTAAGGTTACCGTTATAGACATCATCCTTTGTCTGTACGCAAATATAATTATCGTTAAGTTACCGTTATAGTTATCGCTATGGTTACCGTTATAGACATCATCCTTGGTCTGTACGCAAATATAGTTATCGTTATAGTTACCGTTATAGTTATCGCTATGGTTACCGTTATAGACATCATCCTTGTTCTGTACGCAAATATAGTTGTCGTTATAGTTACCGTTATAGTTATCGCTAAGGTTACCGTTATAGACATCATCCTTTGTCTGTACGCAAATATAATTATCGTTAAGTTACTGTTATAGTTATCGCTAAGGTTACCGTTATAGACATCATCCTTGGTCTGTACGCAAATATAGTTATCGTTATAGTTACCGTTATAGTTATCGCTATGGTTACCGTTATAGACATCATCCTTGGTCTGTACGCAAATATAGTTGTCGTTATAGTTACCGTTATAGTTATCGCTAAGGTTACCGTTATAGACATCATCCTTTGTCTGTACGCAAATACAGTTGTCATTATAGTTATCGCTATGGTTACCGTTATAGACATCATCCTTGGTCTGTACGCAAATATAGTTGTCGTTAGGGTTATCGCTATGGTTACCGTTATAGACATCATCCTTGGTCTGTACGCAAATATAGTTGTCGTTAGAGTTATCGCTATGGTTACCGTTATAGACATCATCCTTGGTCTGTACGCAAATATAGTTGTCGTTATAGTTATCAATATAGTTATCATTATAGTTACTGTTACAGTTATCATTCCTGATCTGGACGCAAATATAGTTGTCGTTATACTGTAGTTATCATTATAGTTACCGTTATAGTTATCATTCTTAGTCTGGACGCAAATATACTTGTCGTTATAGTCAATGTAGTTATCATAATAGTTACCGTTATAGTTACCGTTGTAGTTACCATTGTAGTTATCGCTATAATGATCATTCTTGGTCTGGACGCAAATATAGTTATCGTTATAGTTCTATTTATTGTTTTAGTTGGTTATAGTAATTATAGTTAACGTTGTTGCAATAGTTATCATTATAACTTCCATTTAGTCTGATCAAAATCCCTTCAGACACGAAATACAAATGATAGTAATGACTTTCAGGGATGCAAGCAGGAACTTCCCAAGAGGACCTGAAGGAAGCATCAGACATGAATCCAGGTCATGTCGTTCCCAAAATCTCTCTTCTCTCTCTCTCTCTCTCTCTCTCTCTCTCTCTCTCTCTCTCTCTCTCTCTCTCCCCCCTCACTCTTTCTCTTTCTATCTCCCCCTCTCCCTCTCTCTCTCTCTCTCTATCTCCCCCTCACTCTTTCTCTTTCTATCTCCCCCTCTCCCTCTCTCTCCCTCTCTCTCTCTCTCTTTCTATCTCCCCCTCTCCCTCTCTCTCTCTCTCTCTCTCTCTCTCTCCCTCTCTCCCTCTCTCCCTCTCTCCCTCTCTCCCTCTCTCCCTCTCTCTCTCTCTCTCTCTCTCTCTCCCCCTCTCCTCTTCTCTCTCTGTGGGACATCCGGCCTGTTTGGCACCCGGAGAAACACCAAAACACGGATTTCAACATTCCTAAAATTCCCTTCAGACTCGCCGCTGAACGACAGCTGACGGTGTTTGGTGATTTTAGTGGATGTGTGAAGTGGCTTCTCCTGTAGTTCATCACATCAGCTTCTGCTCTGAGAGGATATCTCTCTGCATGTAAACATCATCATCATCCTCCTCTCCTGAAACACCACACCTCTCGAGTTTCCGGCGGGATCAGCGCCTCGTCTGATATGTAATCTCCTTTCTGAAGTCCATCAGCAGTAAAAGCTCTTTGAACGACCCCGGTTTGTGGTTCACCAGCGAGAACGAAGCAGTCGGACTGACCTGAAGGCTACGGTTACAGGCGGCCCGGGATATATTACACTCCATAATGGGCGAATTCAAACAAAAGCACCTTCACACACGAAGAACACACACATTTGTGCAAAACCAATGCACTCGATGGAACACACACTCTCTGAAATCGTTCTGAATTTATTGATATTTCAAGCCCTCCATTGAACCATCACAATTATTACAGGTGATTCGAACAAAGCAGCTCTTTGTGTGTGTGTGTGTGTGTGTGTGTGTGTTCAACATTCTCCCATTCACCTGGATCTTGTTTATACTGAAAATTCACATTCTAACTTCTGTAGTAATAAATAAATGCAGTTGCTAGTGTCTGCTAGTGCTAGTGGGCTGCAGGAGTTCCCACAATGCACTGGGCTACACGAGTTCCCATGATGCACTGGGCTGCAGGAGTTCCCACGATGCACTGGGCTGCAGGAGTTCCCACAATGCACTGGGCTGCAGGAGTTCCCATGATGCACTGGGCTGCACGAGTTCCCATGATGCACTGGGCTGCACGAGTTCCCACGATGCACTGGGCTGCAGGAGTTCCCACGATGCACTGGGCTGCACAAGTTCCCACAATGCATTGCAGGAGCCAGGAGCTTATGGACAGACTGTAAGCCTTTCAATCAACACTTTCCATCCAGCGTTTCCTTCACGAAGCCAACAAACCGACACGAGCTCTCAGATCTCTTAATCTGCCGACGGCCGGGAAACATCCCAATGTGTGTCGATGAAAGGAATAATCGAGAGCGGTGATATTCAGTTCATCCTGACTGATGCATGAAGACGTACAATATAACAAAGCATCTATGAACCCTGAGATTTACTAACCCTACCTTAAAGGGATAGTTCTCCCAAAAATGAGAATTAGCCCATGATTTATTCACCATCAAGCTATCCTAGGTGTTTATAACTTTCTTCTTTCAGCCCAACTCAGAGTTATATTAAAAATATCCTGTCTCTTCCCAGCTTTATAATAGTAGTGAATGGAGCCTGAGATTTTGAAGCCCATAAAAGAGCATCCATCCATCATAACAGCAATCCATACGACTTCAGGGGTTAATCCTAGCAATCCTCTGACCCAACGCATGACCTCTGACCCAACGCATGACCTCTGACCCAACGCATGACCTCTGACCCGACGCATGACCTCTGACCCGGCGCATGACCTCTGACCCAACGCATGACCTCTGACCCAACGCATGACCTCTGACCCGACGCATGACCTCTGACCCGGCGCATGACCTCTGACCCAACGCATGACCTCTGACCCGGCGCATGACCTCTGACCCAACGCTGGACCTCTGACCCGACGCATGACCTCTGACTCAGCGCATGACCTCTGACCCAGCGCATGACCTCTGACCCAACGCTGGACCTCTGACCCGGCGCATGACCTCTGACCCAACGCTGGACCTCTGACCCGACGCATGACCTCTGACCCGGCGCATGACCTCTGACCCAACGCTGGACCTCTGACCCGACGCATGACCTCTGACTCGGCGCATGACCTCTGACCTAACGCTGGACCTCTGACCCGGCGCATGACCTCTGACCGGCGCATGACCTCTGACCCGACGCATGACCTCTGACCCGGCGCATGACCTCTGACCCAACGCTGGACCTCTGACCCGACGCATGAACTCTGACCCGGCGCATGACCTCTGACCCAACGCTGGACCTCTCACCCGGTGCATGACCTCTGACCCGACGCATGACCTCTGACCCGGCGCATGACCTCTGATCCAACGCATGACCTCTGACCCGACGCATTTTCGTTACTTTATAGAAATAAATGGGGAATCATCTAAATGGTAAATGGACTGCATTTATATAGCGCTTTCACAGACCCAATGGCCACCAAAGCGCTTTACATTTTGCCTCATATTCACCCATTCACACACTGACGGCGGTGTCAGCCATGCAAGGCGCCATCCAGCTCGTCGGGAGCAGCTGGGGTTAGGTGTCTTGCTCATGGACACCTCGACACTTGGTCAGGTGGAACCGGGGATTAAACCACCGACCTTCTGGTTTGTAGACAACCTACATGAACCAATGAGCCGCTGCACTAAAGGTGAATATTGTCTAGTAGCTCGGAATCCCTTAAAAATACAAAATAAGAAAGAATAAATATTATTGAGACAACATTCATTTTAAACAACTAAAACAAAAGACATTAAAAAAGTATACACTAAAACTAACCCAAACCAAACTTATATATATATATATATATATAAAACGAATTAAAAAATTAACAAAACCTATAATAGTATTACTAAAATAAGGCTGCCTCAAAAGGATGAGGACACTTTAGAGCTCATATAACACTCATATGTGTGTCTGTGTAAACCGACAGAGAATATATATAATGAGAACAGAGTGTTTTCCTCCAGTGTAAACAGCCTGTGTCTGTATTAGTCTGACAGCGAGTCACATTCCTGTAAAAGTTCATGTGGACCCCATGTGGAGGACGAGCCCAGCAGCAGACGCTGGTTTAGGAGTGTGACCGCAGGGTTTATAATGGGCGAGATAACAGCCCCTGTTTCACCGCGGTAAACTCCAGCGCTGGAGCCACTGTAATTACCTTCAGACTGAGTAACCAGCTGACGACTACAAGGCCAGTTTATATCTCAGGCTTTTCTTGGCATTACTTGTTTTGTGTAAAATGCTTTAGGAATATTGTGTGTAAACACAATTATGCCAATAAATACTTTCAATTGTAAACTGCAATCGTTAAAAAAAACACTTTTCTAAGTTGAAAGCCTCTGTTTATGGAAGCTTGTTTCCACCACAGAATACAATTTTTTATAAAAAGGTAATTGCAACTTTTTTGCTCACAATTCTGACTTTTTTTCTCACAATTGCGAGTTATAAAGTCAGAATTGTGTTATAAAGTCAGAATTGTGAGATATAAACTCGCAATTGTGTGTTATAAAGTCAGAATTGTGAGTTTATATCTTGCAATTCTGAGAAATAAAGTCAAAGTTGTGAGATGTAAACTCGCAATTGTGAGATAAAATCTTTTAAAATGTTTTATTCTGTGGCGGAAACAAGCTTCCGTATCTGTTACTGTTCTACAGTTGAAGAAAATAAGCATAAGAGATCATGATATTTTCCTGTTGACAGAATGTAAAGTTAAAGCCATAAATCAGCCGCGGTCTGAAGCGAGTCGTGTGATTTACGGCTCTTCTGAGCGCTGAGGGAAACGCGCGCCGAGGTCGAGGTCATACGCTGCAAAAAATGCTTTTCTTACTTAGTATTTGTGTCTTGTTTCCAGTCTAAATATCTAAACATTCTTAAATCAAGAAGCATTTACTAGATGAGTGAAATGACATAAGAAATTCTGTCTTGTTTTCTGATAAAAAAATAAAAAAATAAATGAGTTTTTGCTTAAAACAAGCTAAATTATCTGCCATTGGGGTCAGAAAAATAATCTTGTTTTTCATTTGAATTAAGATTTTTTTTCTTACCTCATTGGCAGATAATTTTGCTTATTTTAAGCAAAAACTCATTTATTTATTTTTATCAGACAACAAGACAGAATGTCATTTCTCTTAAGAATTTTTATATATTTGTCCTGGAAAAAAGACAAAAAGACAAAGTAAGAAAAGCATTTTTTGCAGTGTACGAGTGTAAACACACACATAAAGCGCACTGAAATAGCCAGCGGTGGCACTGGGTTTCTCACAGCTGGCACACACACTCACACACACACTGAACCTCTCCTTCTTTCATCTCTCAGATCCTGTTATTACAAAAGCCCAGCGATGACATTTAAACGGTCGTTTCTGCAGCGTTTGCCGTGTTAATGATGGGAGGGGAAGCGCTGTAGGAAGTGAACGTGGCCTCAGAAACCATGTGTGCGTTATTCACACCCGAGAACACACCGAGCGTCACAATCCCTCTCAAGGACGCTCGTTTAATGTGCTTACGAACAGCTAACAGCAGGACCATGCATACAAGAGTCGTCCAAAGCAGAGCTGAGGGATTTATACCACACAATGATTCATATTTGTGATCATGCATGTATTCAGTGAATAAAATACTTTACAAATGAAAGGCGATTCATCTATAATCATTTCTTTCTATTTTTATTGATGCATCTTGATGGACTCAGATGATTCGTGTCAAATAAAGTAAAAACAGATTCACTAGTTTCTTCAAAACTCATGAAACAGATTCACACTGTAAACTCTGACTGGATGTGAAGTCGTTCCCTCTTCATCTGTTTTGCACATTTGTGTAATTAATATTAATGTGGTCTAAAGCATCTGCGCCTGACAAACACTCCTTAAAACTATTTGGATAATATATTTGCATAAATATTCAGTGCTCAAACTAAAGGCAGTATGCAGAATATGACTGATAATAGTCCAGCTCGAACGATCTTAAAGAGAAAGATCTTTAAAAAAAAAGTTTGTATAAATGTGAATGTGAGTATATTCCCTGAGAGCTGGAGTTTCTTTGACACGTGTGATCGAAGGAAACATGAAAACACACAGACCTGCGACCACGGCTTCCCCAGGACTCGCATCTGCAGACACACGAGCAGCAGCGGAGCGACGGCAGACAGCATCATGACACACACACACACACACACACGCACACACACACGCTCTCTCTCTCTGTGTGAATGTGTCGTCCTCCCGGAGCGAGGTTACATGAGCCGCACAGACAGTGTCTCTCTGAACGACACACACATGTGAAAGCTGAGATGCTGGAGGAGGAGGAACAGTGTAAGAGGAGAGAGAGAGAGAGAGAGAGAGAGAGAGAGAGAGAGAGAGAGAGAGAGAGAGAGAGAGAGAGAGAGAGAGAGAGAGAGAGAGAGACACACACACACCACATATGAAACCATCTGCACTGACTGTACTTTGGAGGTAGAGAACAATTACCATATTCATATATGGTTTATATGGAATTACCATGCCCAAAACAATGAATTATTACAATACTGTGTCCAAAATACTGCGGTACTGTCTGAAAGATCCATGTCCATTAATCAAAGACAGTAATGTTAGCTGGACTTTAACAGACAGGATGAGACATGAGCAGAATCACACGGATGAGAAGAATACTGGTCAAACGAGAGGTAGCAATAAATAAAAAAACCAGCAACACCCTGACAACCACACAACAACACCCTGACAACCACACAGAACACCCTAGCAAAACCCAGGCAACCACACAGCAACACCCTGACAACCACCCAGAACACCCTAGCAACACCCTGGCAACCACACAGCAACACCCTGACAACCACCCAGAACACCCTAGCAACACCCTGGCAACCACACAGCAACACCCAGACAACCATCCAGAACATCCTAGCAACACCCTACCAACCACACAGCAACACCCTGCCAACCACCCAGAACACCCTAGCAAAACCCTGGCAACCACACAGCAACACCCTGATAACCACACGGAACACCCTAGCAAAACCCTGGCAACCACACAGCAACACCCTGGCAACTACACAGCAACACCCTGATAACCACCCAGAACACCCAAGCAACCACACAGCAACACCCTGACAACCACCCAGAACACCCTAGCAAAACCCTGGCAACCACACAGCAACACCCTGATAACCACCCAGAACACCCTAGCAACACCCTGATAACCACATGGAACACCCTAGCAAAACCCTGGCAACCACACAGCAACACCCTAACAATCACCCAGAATACCCTAGCAAAACCCTGGTAACCACACAACAACACCCTGATAACCACACAGTAACATCCCGACAACCACCCAGAACAACCTAGCAACCACAGAGCAACACCCTGATAACCACACGGAACACCCTAGCAAAACCCTGGCAACCACACAGCAACGCCCTGATAACAACCCAGAACACCCTAGCAACACCCTGGCAACCACACAGCAACGCCCTGATAACAACCCAGAACACCCTAGCAACACCCTGGCAACCACACAGCAACACCCTGACAACCAGCCAGAACACCCTAGCAAAACCCTGGCAACCACACAGCAACACCCTGACAACCACCCAGACCCTGGAAACACTCTAGCAACTACACAACATTGCAATTAAACTCAGAAAACCTCAGACTTGCAGAGCAGACACTGACAGAAAACCCTTCTGAATCACTGTGTCTGCTCAAGAGGAAATGCTTGCGGCGTCATTTACATTTCAAATGAGTGAAACTGATTCCCAACACTATAAAGTGTGATGTAAAACATGCGAGCGATTGTGAAGCTGCAGCTGAATGTGAGAAGCAGGCGCTGACGTCGGCCCTCAGGGGCCCTGATCTCTCAGACACTTCATCACCGGGAGCTCCACAGACACACTAAGTAACACACTTAGTAACACTTAGTAACACACACTAATGCACACTGATCCACACTAACACACACTAATGCACACTGATCCACACTAACACACACTAATGCACACTGATCCACACTAACACACACTAACACACACTGATCCACACTAACACACACTAATGCACACTGATCCACACTGATCCACACTAACACACACTAATACACACTAATGCACACTAACGCACATTAATGCACACACCAACACACACTGAAGGGGGTCGCACACCGGACTAGAGGAGCACAGTGCAGCGCCGCGCCACGTCTAGGACAACTCCAGGTATCGCACACCGGACGCGCACATTCTAATGGCGCGAGCACAATTTTGAATCATTATTTATTTTTTTATGTTCATTGAATAATAGTTGATGTTTGAACGTTAATCAAGTAAAAGTGTCTATCACGTTGAGTCTGTTATTTTGTTGTAACGTTATCCGTTGTCTAGGCCAGTGGTTTTCAAACCTGTCCTGGAGGACCCCCAACACTGCACGTTTTCTTTGTCTCCCGAATCAAACACAACTGATTCAACTCATCAGCTCATTATGACATGGGTTAATGAGCTGATGAGTTGAATCAGTTGTGTTTGATTCGCATAATTGTCACATAATACAATAGTATTTATTTAGCTAGCGTTTAGCTAACCCGAGTGAAAACAGCACGGGGTGAAGCCATGTACATTACCGACGATTTGAGACAAATAAAGGTAAATTTAATATAAAACTATGCAAATGGCGCTCTGTGGCGCGGCAGGGTTTTGAACAAGGTCCTGAGCCGTAGCTGGGCGCCGCGGACAGACGCCGAATGGCGCCGCCGGTGTGTGTACACTCATAGAGAATAATGTGTTCGAGAAGCGGCGCTGCGCTTCTCGTCCGGTGTGCGACCACCTTTACGCACAACAGATCTTGGAGAAGGTGAAGACAATCTTTAACAAAATATTAGTACAAGTAGGAGCTTAAGCTTCAAACTGAACCAAATGCTACAGCTTACGTTTATTTGAAATGAAGTTTGCAATTTTTTGCAAACTTCAACAGATCATGTCAAATATATAACATTTTTATCTGATTTTCTTTTCTTTTTTTTATGTGTTCAAAAACAAGCTACTTCTCTCTGAAAGCACATGAGATTTATATAGAAGCTTGGAATAAAATAATAAAAAAGGTAACTTTTCTCACAATTCTGACCAAGTTTAGACTCAGAATTGCAAGATAAAAAGTTAGATTTAAGTTTTTGATTTTTTAATTCTATGGCAGAAACCAGCTCTCACAGATTTGTACCTTTCTTGCTCGTGTAAACATCAGCAGGAGCCGCTGGGTCTCTGCTCTGCCTGTTCCTGATGCTCACTCACTCACCGATGCTGTCGCACACACACCCTCACACATCCATAATTCAGCATATTTACACTAATGCATTTGGCAGATGCTTCTATCCAAAGGTATATATTATATCAGTTCATGCATTCCCTGGAAATCAATCCTGCTGTTGCTGCCATGATCTGCAGGAGCGCTGACATCAATATTATTTACTCAGCGCTTTTCATCATGCACATCGTTTCAGTGCTGCTTTACAGAAAAATAATATCCGTAATAATGTCTAAAAATCTGTGAGGTCCTCATTTACAGCACCCTGGCAACCACCCACAACACCCTAGAAACA